>NC_081782.1:29472510-29607510 GCF_963082965.1 Carassius carassius | reverse complement strand
TTTGAAAAAGTTATCAAACTTTTGTTTTTAAAATCTGTCACACTTTTTTTCTGAGTTTAAGCAAAAACTAACCTTTTTTTTTCCAAGAAGACTTATACACTATATAGCACTCAATCTATTAAGTTAGAAATGTCAAATTTCAATTTCCAGCCCCCATGTTGCCATGACTTTAACAAAAACTGTCCAAAATCTTAGGCCTGGTTTCACAGACAGGGCTTAGACTGAGCCAGGATTAGGCCACAGTTCAATTAGGACATTTAAGTTTATTTTTATTTTTCATGTCTTAGAAAATAACAGTACTGGTGTGCATTTTAAGACTTAAGAAAAGCACGTGATTAAAGACATTTAGAAGAAATGATTTAAAATTCAGTCCATGTTTCTTTCAGTTAAAACTGCTCAAGTCATGCATTTGAGTCTGGGACTAGACTTAAGCCTTAAGTGAAAAGTGGTTTATGTTTTCATATTATATAATATCACACATATTTTTACAAATATCAGTACATGGCCCATACATATTTTGCAGTATTTTGAAAAATATAAGCACTAGTTTTCCGTTTATGGAAAGGTATTAACATATTGCATTATATTTTCGAGTATACTCCCATATATTTTAGTTTTGTACAGGAAGCTGGTTAAAGTGCTCAGATGTCACTATGGTCAGAAGCGCGGCTCACCTTGGCTTTGCCCTGGAAGTTGAAGGTGAGGACGTATTCTCCAGGATGCGTCTCGCTCTGACGGATCACAAACAGACCGTGACTCCGTGCCCCGCCGGCGAGAACCAGCTGGGCGGCCCGCACCCGAGACAGCGTCCCGTGGAACCATGGGTAACCCGCCAAACTGGCATCTCCTTCAGCTTCCCTTGGGCTCTCACCTGGGCTTCCTAAAAGACAGGAGCATTTGTGACAGCTTGCCTCAACCCGACATAAAAACATAAATCCAGCTTCATCATACAGTGACATTAGAGTTTTATCATGTACACTTCTTATTCAGCATAACATGATGATACGGTAATTTTAGAACAGAGTTTTCAGGAATCAGTAACTGAGGTATAATGGTTCTCTGTCTCATTTATTTGCAATCCAAAACTAAAAGCAATCATACTGTTATTTTCATGTTGCTATATTTGCATGAGGACATGTGTCCTCTCTAGCTGCTCATTGTGTGTGTTCATGCTCTCTAACTAGTAGGTCATGTGTTTTCTTTCAAATTACTTCTGGTGCAGTAAACAGTGTGAAGTCTTTATTCAACAGGATCCTTTAAGGGAAGCTTTTTATGTATGTTAAAAAGGAAAACATAACATACATGAAAAGCTTCCCTTAAAGGATCCTGTTGAATTTGAATGAAGTGGAACTGAATCACTGAATCAAATCAGTGTTCAGTAGATTCAACAAAATTGAAAATATAAGATCTAAAAGATCTAAAAGATTTAAAAAAAGAGAAAATAATTATGAGTCAAAGATTGACACACCTACAACAAAGCTTTTTTACTGTAGTCACAATGTAATATTGAGTCACGTTTATCAAAAAATAATAAAAGCATATGAAAAGTTCATTTGCAAAATGATTTCTTTTTTTCAGAAATCTTTTTTTTGTGCATTCCTAGTAATATCAATCAAACTGCAGTTGGGTTGTTTTGATGAAGTAATAATAACTTAAATACAGGTAATTTACAAAAATAAAGTTGATTGAAACTTTTTTTTTGGTTTTGGTTTCATAGCAAAAGCAGATAACTCCATGTTTGATGTTTTAAAGCTTAAAAAAACAGTTGTTTAATCATTGTAATCTCCTCAGATGACAGAGTCCTGACAAAGGTTGATGTGATCATAAACCATATGGATGTGATTACACGCAATACACAGAATTTTACCCTCGCCACTGAAACACACTGTTTTTGCAAGGTTCCCTGAAAACGATTCAGCTTTTATTTTCCTTTTTGCTTGAAGAAGATATCACAGGTTCATCAAGTTTGTCAAAATTATCCATCCTCGATCACTTTTAGTCAGCTTTGACAAAACTCCTCTCAGGTAGCACTTCTTTTTTAAAGTGAAAGTACTCTTGTCACCTGACTTTAATACAGCGCACTGATTCGCTAAAATGTACTTATCGCTTCTGTTCACAAACAACAACAAAGGTGCTTGTCAGCTTCTGCAGTAAAATGTGAACTCACGATGCTTTGAAAGTGGACAATACTGTCTTTCTTGACAGAAAAAGTGAAAAAGTGTTCAGGGTTCAGATCGTTCTATATGTGGAGAATAATATACGGCAATCAGCAAATTTATTATTTTTTTTAAGTACCTTTTATCAGTTTTTGCAAATTCTTCTCTTCATATATACCCTCACTTCATTGGTATTTAAATAGTATATGTTTGTTTCACTTTATTCTTGAACAGATGGCACTGTAATCAACTGAAAAGACTTGAAATCTCTCTTATTACAAACCAAACTGACTTTATTTCTCTCATTAGTCTACAGTTCAGAGAAAAAAATAGGTTTAGCTGTTGTTTTATTAAAATGTTTGTCACCATTATGGGGATAAGTGTTTCAGTTAGTTTGGTTCTAATGTAAAGTTTGTTGTCTCTATAACAGTGTTTATGAAAACCGATTTATTATAAAGGAAACCATAAACAAGAGTGATCAGGTCACATATTTTACACCATCAAGAAGAAGTCTAGGCCCAGCACTAACTGAAAGTGGTACACTGGTTCTTGATGTCTGTGGGTGTGCCACAATGCTTTAACAATTTCAAGTTTAAAATATCTGATCTGTGGCATGAAGGTTCAGTAGAGGAAAACAACTCAACAGTGAACAACCACTTTCGGTTGAACACTAATCCCCATAATGGTGACCCAATATTTTTTAGATTACAAAAGCCAACCCTGTTAATTCTCAGAAGTGTAGACTAATGAGAGAACTAAAGTCAGTCAGTTTGGTAATCTTGATAACATTATGAGTGAACCTCTGAGAGTTCATGACCCTTTGAGCTAGAGTGACCTGATTGTCCCGAGTCAAGTGTTGCTGTGTTGGTAAAGGCGTGTGTACCTGACGAGGTGTTAGTGTTGGGGGGCTCTGGCGACAGCAGGAAGTGCTCCAGCGGGACGTGTGAGGGGTGCTGGGTGACGGGCGGCTCCTGACAGTGGGCCGCAGTCGACTGATCAGCAGCTGCAGAGCACAGCCGCTCTGACCCCTGATGTGAACCTGAGCAACACATACACAACAGAAACTCAACTCTTCCTGAAGAGAAACACATCATATGTGCAGACTAGGGGATGCTAAAAAAATCTAATATTGAATATTTGTTGAATTATTTTAGATGTGTGTCAGGAAATCAGTGGACACGAGATGTGATGATGATGTAGGTGTCATTGCATTTTAACATCTTCTCATTGTTAATCCAGCTGGAGCCACTAGATGCAGCACTGCTATGTTATTCATTCAGAATACTGGGGAAAACAGAACATCAGTGCTGTTTACATCAAAACTGAAACCAAGCCGTTCACACAAAACACATATTTATCAAATTTTCTAGATGATATCTTTCAGGGTTGCACTCACGTCTCGCACAAGAGAGCCGTAAGTTTAGAAAGCCATGTAAAATTAATGAAGTTCAACTTTAAAAAACACGTCTCGAGACTTTTCCCCATCTCACTGCCTCTCATGTTTTTAAATGGAAAAAGTACTTTGTGATTGGTTTTCGGTCCTTTATATTAAACTATACATACATACATGATGCAGTTTTTTTCTAAATGTTTAAGCAACTTAATTAATTATATATGGTTTATAAACATTACGCACTTTTTTTCAAAGATAGTCGTGTTATTTTATTCCTTTGAAGAAACATGCTTTAGTAATATTTAGCTCTTGTGGCCTCAGGAGAGACAAAAGCTTTACTTCCTCCTGATTGAAATTATGCCTTTTAAATTTGAATATACTTTGGATACTGATAACATTTAAGTACAAAATTAAAATGTAGTTTTAAAGCCATTTTGCCAGAATTCCTCAGAGCGCTACATCCATCTGAGCAGCTTCTGTCAGGCCTGATGGCTGGTAACTTCTGAGCTCTTTTACAGGTTTAGGCTGAGGAGGATGAAGTACCGTCACACAGCAGCTCACAGCTGCAGGAGGACACCAGCGAGAAGTCTTTGTGCGGTTGGCTGTGAGCGCATGACGCCAGCTCGATGTCATCGCCACTGTCCCTATGACACAGAGAGACGTTCTTTAGCAAATATATCATGAAAAAAAACAATCCATCTTCTATAAAGTGTTTAATCTTTTAAAAGATTTATCTGATGTCCTGGAATACAGAGTTTCTGATTGACATAGTGCTTAAATTCCATTGTTGCTTTTTACCGTATTTACATCAGACTCCAGTTTAGATCAGTAAACAAAAGGATTTAAACTGATGTTATTACACTGGTTCACTCTCTATCTATACCTGATCTAAATCTCCTCATTTTCTCCCATTGTTTTCCCAAGCTTTGAAAGTCAATTCAAGTTTATTTTTGTTTCGCACTTTTCATGATACAAATTGTTGCCAAGCAGATTTACAGAAAATTAAAGTTTCTACATTATATTTTTTATTCACAAGTTTATGTCCATAAGGCAGAAATGTACAGTAAAAATCATGCAGTTAGTTAATGATGTAATCAAACAGATAGTGAACACGATTAACTGCAATGATTATATGCTGCGATTAAACTTATCACAGAATTGGGTAGTTTTAGTATGTTGTTTCTGAGTTTTAACCTGCAACATCCAACTTTATATTAATTCCTACTTTTTGAGAATCACTTACTCTCACTTTGAACACTACCTACTGAACTCTTAATCTATTAACTGCATTAAAATGATCAGACGTTCACAGCTGCACTCATTAATGTGTTAAACAACACTATAAATACTAAATCTGGAGGAGCACTTAATTTTACGGTGTCATACCGGCACTATCAGCACTTAAACTCTATAGTTAAATGCTAAGGAATTCATTGTTAAAAATATTTTTTTCTCGATTTCAAGATACGTTTACTTGGGGAAAAGAAATCACTTGAGATTGTTCTTGTTTTCTAAAAAATATTACCCAAAATTTGTTCGTTTTATACTGAACACACACACACACAAAAAATATCTGTCAATGGGGTAATAAACAATCTTAATTTAGTGGGAAAACAGGATTATTATTTTTCTTGCCCCATTGGCATGTTTTTGTCTCGCTTTAAGAAAAAAACTAATTTTTTTAAAAACAAAACTTAATATCTTGTTATTTGCTTCTCAATCAAATGCATCTTGATTTTAGAATGTTTGGATGTAAGTAATTTTGATAATGGAGTGTATAAAGTCTGTGACTGTGTCCCTTCATTTTGATGTAATATTAAGTGAACGTGTTTGTGGACACTAATAATCCTGTCTCACCCGGGGTCAATGCAGTCCTGGATATCAGCGACCCACGAGTTCTTCTGCAGAGAATCGATGGTCTCCAAAATATATTCAGCACCATTTTCTACCTGAGATCCACAACACAGCATTGGTCTATGATCCACCAGGCAGCATGCTTTTTTAAAGAATAGTGACATGCACATGAGCATGAGATGAAGGACTATCTAGAGTACCTTGAGCACGAATGTGTTGTCTTTGTCGGGCATCTCTAGAGGCATGGTGGTCCTCACCTCCACGATAGCAGACAGAGGGACGCTCACTTTGGGTTTAGATGTCTACAAACACAAATTAATGCCACTCAACGACACACACTGAACAGCATGTAATATGTTTGTAATATTGTTGTAGCGTGTCAGTAGGCAGTGTTGGGGTAGTTACTCAAAAAAATTTAATTAGTTGCTAGTTACTGGTTACTTCTGTAAACTGTAATGAGATTACTTTACTAGTTACTGCATTTGAAAAGTAACTTCACTACTTATTACTTTACTTTCCTTTTTTAGGGCCCTATGAAATCTGTTTTTATTTTTTCCCAAATTCCGTTACATTTTTTTCCAAATTCTGTTTTTCCATTTGAATTTTTCTCTATTAAATTTTTTTCTGTTTTACTTTTTCTCAACTAATTTTTAACGGTTACATTTAATTGTATTAATACTTGTCTTTAAATTAAACCAGACTTTTATTTTGACGTGTTAACGTGAATACCTTTACAGTTCCGTGTTTGTGATGTGACGCTAGTTTTACTCAAATCAAACGATCATGAAGTGAACCGGCGTGACTCTCAGTGCAGTTCTAGAGGGGAAAAACATTTCATAAGGCTATTTTAAGAAAAAAAAATGTTTTTATGCATGTAAATATATCAATGACTTGCTGAAATGCACGAAAACCAGCTATGTATGTTTAAGACCCGGAAATAACGTCTCTCTCTCTCTCTACTGTATATATTGTCAAGTAAAGTAGTGGTTACCAATATTATTAGTGTAATGCGTTACTTTTCTTTGTTACCCAAAAAAGTAATATTGTTACTGTAATCCGTTACTTTGTAACTCGTTACCCCCAACACTGTCAGTAAGAAATATCATGAAGAAACAGAACCAACTGAGACAGAATAAATCTAGAAGATGCTCATATAGTCTACTGTAACACTAGCTAAAGGATCCCGAGGAAAAGAAATAGATGATGCATTAATTGCATTAAATATCTGTAATGTGTTAAACTGAAAAAAAAATGTATCACACAATTAACCTGTTAAAAATGTTCCACAGTGATATATTGAAATTAGCACAATTTACATCTTGTATCTTACTTATTGGAGTTATTGCATAAAAACACATGTATGTGATCAACAAAACATCTGTTAAGCTGGACCAAAACTCTCTCAAGGGCCCCGGGACATTCTTACTGTTGAGCCCTGTGTTTCCTATTACAACCAACCACCAAATGTGACCCTGGAGCACACAACCAGTCTCTCGGCTGGCCTGGGAACACCTCGGTATCCCCCGGAAGAGCTGTAGGAAGTGTCTAAGGAGAGGGAAGCCTGGGCGTCTCTGCTTAGACTGCTGCCCCCGCGACCAAGCCCCGGATAAGCAGGAGAAGAATTCATTTGGATAACTTCAAAGCGATTTTCTCAATATTTAGTTTTTTTTTGCTCCCTCAGATTCCAGATTTTCAAATAGTTGTATCCCGGCCAAATATTGTCCTCCTAACAAACCACACATCAATGGAGAGATTATTTATTCAGCTTTCAGATGATGCATAATTATATCATTTAAAACAATGTACCCTTACAACTGGTTTTGTGCTTTCATTTACACACTGTACATCATTTCCAAAACCGGTCTTTCCATGTCCTCAACTTCTGGTTTTATCAATTATGGTCTCATTTGATAGGAAAGAGGATGTTGTTCTGAAAACACCACAGTGAAACTGATGACTGAAGCGTTACTGAATGAAGACACAGACATCATCTGACTGATTCATGACGCCAAACTCTGCTTCAGCTTCTGTCTCTCACGTGCTTTTGACTGCATTATTTGTCTGAGATCTCACTTACACTCATCATAACAGGCTTTATTAGTTTCTGAGGATACATGAAGACAGACAGGAGCTTGACTCAGCTCAAACACAGACACGATATATGTCTGTTTATGCTGAAGTTAGCATGGATACGCATTCACTCACCCTCTATTTTTATCCCGTCTTTACTTTGTTCAGGAAAAGGAAGTTATTAGTACTGTCTTGAGGGACTAAAATTGCTCTGAGAGCAGCTTCCTAAAAAGTTGAAAAATATGCATAGAAACACACAAGTATACAGATAAGATTCTTACAATATCCCAAAACTACGTGAATAAATAAGTTTATTGTTATTGAACAAAAATGTTGACATTTATTCATGTTTCTGCAAGTTCATATGTGACCCTGGAGCACAAAACCAGTCATAAGGGTCAATTTAGTGAAATCGATGTCTATGCATCCTCTAAAAGCTGAATAAGTCATCTCTCCATTGATGTGTGGTTTGTTCGGAGGACAATATTTGTCTGAGATACAACTATTAGAAAATCTGGAATCTGAGGGATCAAAAAATCACCTTTAAAGTTGTTCAAATGAAGTTCTTAGCAATGCATATTACTAATCAAAAATGAAGTTTTGATACATTTACAGTAGGAAATTTACAAAATATCTTCATGAAACATGATCTTAACTCAATATCCTAATGATTTTTGGCATAAAAGAAAAATCGAAAATTTTGACCCAAACAAAGCACTTTTGGCTATTGCTACAAATATACCCCAGAAACTTAAGACTGCTTTTGTATGGCATTTGAAACAGAGCCCTGCATCACAGGCTTCATCACTGTATGGTGGCAGCAACTCTTCATCAAGCTGCAAAGCTCTTCAGGAAGTGGTGAGAACAGCTGAGTGATGGAAATAAAGTCCTGGCCTTACAGCGCGGTCACCAAACACGCAGTTACACTGCTTTCGTCCTGCTCACAACCTGCATCCTGTCAGACAATCAGACTGACAAACAGCTTTCATTTTCATGCCTTAATAACAGCCAGAAGTTCATCAAGGTCTTGCTAGGCAAACTAGACACTTGTGTCTGTTACATTGTATAAAGTCAATATCACATTTGCAATCAAGTTCACGTGCTGATATTCAGAAAAACAGCACTCTTGCTTGCATGATATTACTAAACTATATCATATATTATAACTATAATTAAACTGAATAAAATGAAAAGCTATTTTGCTAATATAACTTGAATTATATTGTCATTTTACCTGCATTCTAATTAAGCTTAATCATGCACTGAATGCTATTGGATGCATAAGCAATAATGTCAGCTTACACATCATTAAAACAACAATTACGAAGCCTGTTAACAATTACGATTACACCCCTCGACTCCAGATACAGAAAAGCAGACACCAAAACGCTGGACTTTTGGTAGTTCCTAGGATAGCAAAGTCCACTAAAGGAGGTAGAGCTTTTTCACATTTGGCTCCCAAACTCTGGAATAGCCTTCCTGATAATGTTCGGGGTTCAGACACACTCTCTCTGTTTAAATCTAGATTAAAAACACATCTCTTTCGCCAAGCATTCGAATAATGTATCTCTTAAATTGTGAGTGTAGTTGCATCTGATCAAATGCGCATTATTATTCTTTAGTTTTGGTTAAACTAATTAATTTTACTTTGTTGGAACAGTATTTAATTGATTTTTCATTGATATGATGCACATAATCTGACAGTCACCACTGATAAGCTACTACTAAATATTATAGAAACTTAATTTTCTGTAAAGTTGCTTTGCAATGATTTGTATCGTAAAAAGCGCTATACAAATAAACTTTTTGTTAACATCCGAATATCTCCAATAATGGGCGCAGATCCGGGTAATTGACCAAACTATGGTTTATGTGCGCTGATGTTTTATCAGAGTGCGGTTCTACCTTTGGTGGAACGTAGAACTCCAGCTGGAACTTCTCTCCTGCGTCCACTTGCGCGGCGGACTTCCTCAACAACAGCCTGCATTTCTGCCACTGCGCCGCCCCCACACAGTTATTGTCATCAGCCACCATGAATCTGAGCACACCCTCCCTCTGGATCTCCAACAGCTCCGCTTTATGGCCCTGAGAGCCCCGCGGCAGCCGCAGCTTCTGGCTCCAGTGATCGGACCCCATGGACTCGGGTCCATTGGTTCTCCTGGAGCTCCCCGAGGGGTCTGGTTCTGGAGAGGTCCTGCGGTGCCAGATCTCCTTTACCCCGTCCACCACGCTCAGACTCATGTTTCGGAGGGAGAAGCCCTTCTTGAAGCGAGCCTTGCGTCGCCCCATTGACACATCCTCTGAACTCCTGGATTGGTTCACGGTTGACATCTTATGGGTGGGGGTCTGCTGTTCCTGTCCGCTGGCTCCGCCCCCTCCACTGTCCATGCTGTCCAGCGATTCGCTTGAGGCCCCCACGTCCTTGCGCCGATGGTAGAGGTCGTGGCTGAGGGGCAGCGTGCAGCTCTGTATGCCCACAAAGGGCACGATGCTGTACTTCGGAGCGGAGGAGTCTCCCGGAGAGCCTTGGTCGAGGGCGGCAGAAAAGCAGGTCAAGAAGTGTTGAGCGAAGTGTTGTGAGAAGCTGGCGTCAGCACCGGGTGCGTTGTAGCATGGGTTCTCGCTAAGGAATCGCCGGAACTTGTCGACAAAATCTGCGGCGGAAGCTCGAGCGTGAAGCTCACAGAACTCCTTCCAGTCAGGCAGCGTGCAGAAGGAGTGCTCCGGGCTTCTGGGAGCCCCGTCGCCATTCATTACAAGCCCATGCCAATGCCCGGGCAAGCCACTGACACACAGACACAGACAGAAAGAGAGAGACAGGTCAGTATGCAAATCACAAAGTGTGAAGCAAAATGCCACATTTACATTACATGGTTCAAGAGACCTATTTCTTACTCCAGTGTGGCACTGATCTGATATGACACACAAACATGGAAGCATGGATTCCAATATTCTCATATACAAATGCATGTGTGTGTGAATTTTTTTAATTGAATGATCAGGGTAAATTGTACTTGTTTTTTGTCTTCTGGGAAACATTTCAGTATTTATGCAGCTTCTTAAGTGCAGTACCAAATGAAAAAAAAGGATCTTTAAACAAAATAAATGTAAACATCATCATCCTGTTCAAAAGTTTACAACCCAAGTACAACATCCGCCTGTATGTTCTCCGGTTCCCCACAGACTGCAGCAGTGAGGAAAAAAGTGTTTATTACGTTGAAATCTGGATATTAATCTTACAAAAACACATGGATTCACTACAGGGCGCTAGCCGTGTGGGGGACGTTTTATTACAGATGCACGCACTTTATTTCACATCTTCTGAACAGTTGTCAACAAACACATGCTTACACCCATGGAGAGGCTTGGAAGAGCAAGGGCAATGTTTAATATAACTCCATCTGAATTATTCTGAAAGAGGAAAGTCACACACACCTAGGATGCTTCGAGGGTGAGAAGAAGATGGACGAATTTTCATTCTTGGGTGAACTAACCCTTAAATGCATAGTGTGGCCTTCATGAGCATCAGTAAATGTTTCCACCTTTTGTAATAGTTATCCACGAGTGTCTCTCAGTTGTCCTCAGTGTGAAAAGGTTGTTCCTGGATGATCCAAGACTGTTTTTATAATTGGTGATAGTTGTTCACAAATCTCTTGTTGGTCCTGAGCACTTCACACAGTATTAAGATTCAAGGGTATGTAAACTTTTGAACGGGGTTATTTTTATAAATTCAGTTATCATTTTGTCTTGTTAAGTATATAAACATCTGTTATATGAAATAGTTTATTCAAGACTATTTGGCAAGGTATCATGCTCTGAGTCTTCATCTATAAAGTGTAAAGAGGTTGATAAATGAATGGCGAGGGATCCGAGATCGTTCCTTCAAACAGAATCTCTCCAGATGGTTCAGATTCGTTTGTGGACTGCTTCAGCTCATCCCACAGGGTCTCTATGGAGCTAAAACCTTCATTGTGTACTCAGTGAAAGGTTTTGTAGATTTTTAGGTGTGCTTTGGATTGTTGCTGGAAGATCCGGCCACAGCCCATCTGAAGCTTCCTGAGATAGGTTTGTTGTTTGAGGACATCAAAGGCATTTTATGGCAACTTTCCCAAACAATCGGGGGTCATTTCCGTGGTTGATCGTTGTTTTAAAGACTTTTTGGTTCTTGGACACAACCAGCATCTGCACTTCTCCAAATGTGAACTTTAAAGTCTGTGTGGCCACTCAAAGCGTCCTCCTCACTGTGAGACACACGTCTTCTCTTCTTCCATCTCCACTAGATTTTAAAGGTACTAACAGAACAGAAGTGAGCATCTGAACCATTGTACTGGTCTCTTACTGATATTTCCTGATGGTTACTGTGTTGTCAGGTCTTTCTCACAGTGATGAGGACAGCAGGGACTCGGCCTGTGTGCTGCCTCACTGTCCTAATCAATAACGTGACCTTAAAACCATACCCCATAAATGGGGATATATTTGAGTTTGATTGTTCTCATTACAATTTGTAGGGGTTCCACGTCACACATATTTTATAGATAAAAGAAAATAACAAATTCTGAGTCCGTTTGCAACTATTTACCAAGGGTGCAGATATTAGTTGAGTTACAGATAATGTATATACACACTTATATAAATATCAGACAGGCCAGAAATTAACAGATGGTAACACTGACTTTATGGATATTTAAGTGTTAACTGTTTAACTTACATATAATTTTTACAGTCACATGAGGATGGGCATCAAAGCTGCGGAAAACACACACAAATGCAAGAGAGTGAAAATATGAGCAATTAACCAAACTAATGTTTCTCCAATATACAGAATTGTATATTACATTATTTTAACTTTCTGTGATGTTTTAATTTACACATAATTAAAATTACACCCCCTTGTATCATTAATACAAATGTGGTTTCTATGTTCTCATAGTATTTGAGAGACTATTGCATTAATTATTTATTTTTAACAATTTTTTTAAGTGAGCTGCAAAAACTAAAAAGATATTTAGCCTAAATGTTGGGAAGAAAGTAACCAGTTACTGCCGGTCATTTATACATTTGCATTTTATATTCATTTCCATTTTAACCTAAACTCTTGAAGCTGGACAGAGTTCATTAGTTTCCAGTGGGTTTATGGATTTTAATGTTTACACTGGTAGGGTCCATTCTCATGTCCTCATATAGGGCCCCTCAGACCCCCAGAATCTGTGTGTGCGTGTGTGTGTGTGTGTTTATGCATCTGTGCACACATAAGTGTATCATTTGATAATTTCAGGTTCTCAGTTATTGGGTGGATGATACATGATGCTGTGAATCCCTGTGAATGAAGACGATGATGAGTGCACGAGGCCTGAATCAATAACACACACACACACACACACACGCGCACGCGCGTCTGCATCGAAACAAAACACAGTGCACATGACCAACACTGAAGCAGCATCTCCAGAACCAGCGACTATGGCCCGTGTTACCCGTTAATCACCCATCACCTCATATGTGCGTGCATTTAAACTAGCGTCGAGCGCATATAAACGCACCCGAACGCGTATCCTAGGGTAAAGCGGCGCATAATGAATGAGAGCGAGGGGCCGTTCATTCAGGAGCAGGACGCGTTCCGACGCGCGCTTCTGGACGCGGATTCTGAACAGACGCACTCGTTCTCACCTCAGATAAATGCGTCACTGCATCTGATGCCAGTGCTGTTACTCCAGATCGATCGACGGAGGTTTGTGGAGGAGTCCAGCACATCACATCGCTGTATGTTCCATAAGAGAGCAGGATAGAGACGGATACATGACGCGCGCGCATCTATTCTCAAGGCAATGCAGCTGCTCTTAAAGGGAACGCGGCGCGATTTCTGACTGGTCCTTAACTGGGCCACGTCATGAAGTCATCGGTCAGCACTGAGAGAAGGTGATTCAGAGCATCCTCCTCCTCCATCAGCATCTGATCACATGAGTGCACACACAGACACACACACACTGCTGCTATAGCTTCAGGGAATACTAGCTGCTTACTGTGTACTACATACAGGTATAGAGCGGGTTGCATCTGTTTTTTTTTCACACAGACACCCACATACATATTTAATTAACTTCTTTCATAAATTGCGGTGACTGCTGCTAAACACCAATGTTTCAGGAATTTAAGAATTTTTTTAATGACTATTTTATTTCCTATTGGGTTTAAGCATATGCTTTATTTTTTTAGGAGTACATTTTTTTAAAGCATTGTTAGATACGAGTGTTTCCTTTATCTATGGAACAATTTGTTTTCAAAAACAGCATGATAGCTATTAAACGATTTGGCTCTGATTGTAAATGTGTATTTAACCTCAGAACAATCTCAAAGTATGGCCTAAGTCAGTTTTTGTGGTGGCTGTGCTTTAAAACTAAATTATTACAATCTTAATTCAAATGATGAGATACAGTCTGATTTGGATATTCTACCCACATAGCAACATTGTGTCGGCCCAGATCCGGCCCACATCTGGCACCCGTGGAAAGATGATCTGGCCCACATGCAGTGTGGAATGATGGCACTTGGGCGGACCGCTCCTGTTTGCCAGATTTGAGCCACAAGCAGGCCATAGCAATGCCACATGTCAGCCAGAGTAAAGAAATTAACCAGAACTGGAGCTTATCTGAGCCACAAAATCTGTGTATGTATTAAATATGAAGTAATATCAGCCTTAGTAAGCCTGTTAACAAGCAGAATCACTGAAGGAAAGACAATAACAGAAAAAGAGAATAGCAGAAGCACAAGAAATACAACTGACTTGAGCCACAACCTTAGATGAAATCAACTGAAGGTAAAAGAAGACATTAAATCTCTGGAGATGTCACCAGAGGAGGATTAAACAACTCCACAAACAGCTTTACCAGCTTCTCTTATTACAAACCATACTGACTTTATTTCTGTTAGACATATACAAAAGTTTTTTATTGAGAATTAACAGAGGTTTAACTCTAATGTGTTTCACCATAACAGTGATTAGTGTTTCCATTAGTTGCGCTCTTAACTCTTATTCTATCTTTTGTCTTTACAAAACATAGGCGTCGATTTCGGGGGGGACGCGTCCCCCCCAGATTTCGTCATGAGTCATTTTGTACCCACCACTTTTTTTTTTTTTTTTTGAAAATCTCGAGTTCAATTTAGCCGTTCTGCTGCTGCGCTGGCTACACGCTTTTCTGTTCATTAAAACTGCAACAACTGTAACATTATTTTCTCTATATGACTATCGCGCTTCTTTTTTTTAAATAATGTTTTTCAAATGAGTTGACAGTTTGGAATGGACAGTGAACGAGCGGGAACGAGGCTACCTAGTCTTTGCTGGGATTGGCCAGAATTTCTGGCGAATGTATCATAGACGAGCAAGTCATTTAGCCTTCATACAATATCACAAGGTTGCATCCTAGTGCCATGGACTATAACATATCAAAGTGATAACCTGTAGAACAAATGGATGTTGTTGTACACACAGCATGGGTCTGCAGACCATTGACACAAAGGTAAGACGCGATAACTTATGTTTATTAAGATTTGCTGGTATTATGGCTAGGTCTTGTGCATTTGCACACAAGGGATCGGCTGTTTTAATTCTTCTCTTGCAATTAATGTTACGTTAGACTTCCTTAGCCATCAACTTAATTAGCTAGTTACGGTTTGCGTTCATACAGCAAGTATTGGGGGAGATGATTGTTGAGTAGTCAGTATCTTGTTTAATTATTGCTTGAATCTATTGCTGAATTCTGAAATAGTTGTGATGATGATGATGATGATGAGGAATGGATCAAGTTTTAGTCAAAATGCCTGATGTAGATTGGATGGATGCATGTTGTTGTGAATTGAGAGCAGTCAGATCATGGTGTGATAGTCAATAGTGTTCATCTGTGCTACACGTATTTTTGCTTTTTCAATCTTGATAAAATTTGTAGTGCTTAAGTTGTGTTGTGTGTAGATATGGTAAATTGTACTGGGAATTAAATCAAATTATTACATGGCTTGGTTGAATTCCACTGTAGAATGAAGTCTGTTATTTCTTGATAATAACACCGTTGCCATGAAAAACAGAGCGTTGCTATGGACGCGGCAGGATTCTAATCGTAGAGACGGAACTATTTTCTTTAGCGGAAGCAATACAATCGTGTTTAAATCAATAAACTCTTTTTTAAATCAATATTTTGTGCCAAATTATTGATTTATTTGGTGGGTAGCCATGTAATAAGCGGGATAATGTAGAGCGAGGCCCGATTTTGGGTTAGATTTTTTCCCCCGTTTTCAGTGGTTATAACAAAGCAACATGAAAGAGAAATTTGGTAATCATTGTTTAGGTACATTAAACCACGTCATGGCCATGTCATATTGTCAACATGGTACTTATATGATGATATGAAGCAGATTAGTGGGTCATATATCATATGTCTAATGCTTTGTACGGCTTTCTTCTTCATAAAACGAGTTGGACATCATCACATTTTTGTATACATTTTTATTTATTTACATTAATAAGATACAGGACGTCTTTCAAAACATGACCTGCGCGAAAGAGAAAAAAAAAATGCATCATTGTACCCAGCACTTCTGAAAATGCACTTCTGAATGCGTCTCTGTCAAAAAAAACAAAACATCAATGAACCAGTGTACTTCATGATGATTATAAAACCATCAACAGACAGCAGCCGTCACTTGAAATCATATCAATCTAGCTTTCTTTGAAGCTGCAAATGTGTTTAACAAACACACTGAATATATAATAAGAGTTAAGAGCCCAACTAATGAAAACACTAATCACTGTTATGGTGAAACACATTAGAGTTAAACCTCTGTTAATTCTCAATAAAAACTTTTGTATATGTCTAACAGAAATAAAGTCAGTATGGTTTGTAATAAGAGAAGCTGGTAAAGCTGTTTGTGGAGTTGTTTAATCCTCCTCTGCTAAGATCTTGAGAGATTTAATGTCTTCTTTTATCTTCAGTTGATTTCATCTAAGGTTGTGGCTGAAGTCAGTTGTAGTTTTTGTGTTTCTGCTCATCTCTTTTTTCTCTTTCCTTTCCTTCAGTGATTCTGCTTGTTAACAGGCTTACTAAGGCTGATATTACTTCATATTTAATACATACACAGATTTTGTGGCTCAGAAAAGGTCCAGTTCTGGTTAATTTCTTTACTCTTGGCTGACATGTGGCATTGCTATGGCCTGCTTGTGGCTCAAATCTGGCAAACAGGAGCGGTCCGCCCAAGTGCCATCATTCCACGCTGCATGTGGCCCAGATCATCTTTCCATGGGTGCCAGATGTGGGCCGGATCTGGGCCGACACAATGTTGCTATGTGGGTATAACCTTTTCACTTTTATTTTGCCTCTGTCCAAACTTTTCTGGAATTTGTTGCAGCCGTCAAAATCAAAATTTGTTTATATTTACAAAATAAATGCTGTAAGCCTGTTTTCACATATAGTACACTTGAAATGAACCAAACTCAGTTCAGATGAACTTCCCTTAAAAGGGATCCAGCTGCAAGTGACCTCAGTGCTCACAATGTAAGTGCACTTAGAAGGGAACTCAGTCAAAACAAACTGAGTACGTTTAATTTGTAGGTCCTTTTACGTTTGTCCGAGTTCAGATGGGGTTTATTTATTTTTCTGTCTGGATTGCTGAAATGAACTACAGATGTGAAAAAAAACAAACAAACACCAAAACATTCTAAATATCATGCAGACTTCTGTCCAAACCAATTAGACATACTAACTCATATTGTTATATCAGTCTAGCCTGGATCTCCATGCCAGTTGCATTTTTACACACAATAACAACACAGTGTCCAAACACTCACCGAGCCGCAACGGACACACTCCAAAGGTTCAGATAGCACAATAAATCTAAAGCATGTGACAAGTAACCATTGTGTGTGTGTTAAACGTCTCCTGTTCAGATCCAGCTGCTCGTGTGAAAGCTCTGCAGGCTCATGTACAGCAGAATGAACCGCTGAGGGTCTGGACTCATTAAGAGCCATTAGATAAATTATTCAAGCACACAACACCCGCTGGATGATGAACTCATGAGCAGAAGCCCACTCGAGCATCATCAGTGAGGGTCCAGAAATATACTCAGCTGAAGCCCTTCATTTATTCATAATTAGGCCCAGCGTATGCTGCTTTCAGTCTACATGAGTCCATGCCATTTCACACATTTAAAGCCACTCCACAGATGTTCCTCAGAGTCAATAAAGAAACTGTGGAAATATCTCCAATCACTGGTTCATGCACAAAGGTGTTGAGTCAGGATGTTTGTTTTTGTCTTTGTTGGAATGAAAATTATACTTTTATTAATTAAGGATGCATTAAATTAATCAAAAGTGCCAGTAAAGGTATTTACAATGTTACAGTAGATTTATTTTTTAAATAAATGCTGTTCTTTTTAGCATTCTATTCATCTGTGAATCCTGAAAAATAAAATGCAACATGGTTTCCACTAATAAATATTGAGCAGCACAACTGTGTTCAACATTGATGATAATCAGAAATGTTTCTTGAGCAGTAAATCATCATATTATTCTGATTTCTGAAGATCATGTGACACTGAAGACTGGAGGAATGATGCTGAAAATACAGCGGAGCATCACAGAAATACATTACACTTTAACACAGATTCACACAGAAAACAGATGATTTACATTAGAATAATATTTGACCGTATTACAGCATTTTTGATCAAACAAATCCAGCATGATGGAAACATGAAAAATCGTACTGACCCCCCAAACGTGTTATTTACTTTATTTTATTATTTGTATTAATAGATTAATCTCATAATAAAGAAAAAAACACATTGCCTAAAAGCTTGCATTTAATTCCAAGAGACTATAGCTTGAGTCCCAACAGCTGAATGTACAAAATGAAAGGATATGAATATAGTGTCAGATGCTTTGTGTCCAAGTATCTAGCACAAAGATAAATAAACCATTCCCACTGATTTTATCATTATAATCATGTATGCAAGATTATATGCATGTATGCATGAATGTTGTGCATGAACAGATTACTGATTTCGATGGTAACAGAGAGGAAAGGCTCAACACATGGCTTGCAGAACATCTCATCATGTGAATTATCAGCATCAAACCTTTAAAGCTCCAGTCAGTTTAATAGCTAACCTAGAACTGACCTGGTCCCAGTAAACATAAAGCTAGATGTGACTGGTGTGAACAGCTCTCTCTAGTGGACAGAAGCCGCTACTTCCACACATCTCCATCCTCGTGGAAACAGTGCAGGTGGTCTGGGTATCTGTGGGAAGAAAGAGGAAGAATGTGTGTGTGAACCAGGAACCACATGCATGAAACACAACTCATGTGAACACACAGCGGTCCAAAACCAGATCAGATGTCACTGAGGAATATCACACAGGGAGAAAACACTCACTTCTTTACACAATATGCAGCACAGTTGCAACCCGTAATGTCACTTCAGGCAGCTTTATACAGCACCTGATCTCTCTCTCTCTCTCACACACACACACACGCACACACACACTTACTTCAGGCTTTAGTGCTCCCCATTTACTGTAACAGGATCTCATTCATGCTCTGAACAAAACTCATGTTTGAGATCCAGTAATACTGAATGAAGTTCAGATTCAGGCCAACAAAATGCGATGATGGCACTAGTGGGGGTGTGTGATGTGTGTCATCTCCAACAATACTATAACTGTCGTTTTAACAATGTGTGCGCTGACACCGAGTGTCACTTACCTGAACAAACATGTGTTGAGAGCTTAGTATAAAGCAGTTAGAATGACACTGAAATTGAAGAAGATATTGGGGCTGTGTTTTTTCTCGAATATCAGCACCCCTGAAAATTAGATACTTATTTAAAATAAATAGTCAAATAAATAAAGTATTACTTTAGACACAAAACTCATCTACATCTCACATCAACAGCTGAAATGTTCCTATTAACACATTTCCCGTCCATATGTGCTTTCTGAATAATAAACACATTTATTTCTCAACTAACCTGCTGCAGTCAAGATCATCTTCTCATTAACTGTGTTTTTCTACCTGATCATATTTCATACCGTTTATATATTTTAAATGACTGATAACACCCTAACAACAATTAACTATGGTTTTACTATAGTAAATATGTAATAACCGTGTTTTATTTTATATTGTATTGCCATAGTTTTACTACACACACACCATGTGTCCAGATTTTGAAATCATTCTGCAGATGCTCATTTTAAAAGGCTTTTATTTAACTAGGTGATTACAGAATATTGAAAATAACCGGAAGGTGGCTTGAGGGAGGAACAGCCGGGGGTATCTTGCTCTTTTGGAAGAAAAAAAAAAACATTTGTTTCACTTTCACAATGAAACACAGCTTCTCTACGAAATGGCACCAGGGCGTCAACACAGAGAATTAAAGGTACGCCTTCTTTTTTGCATGAACATCTGGGCAGCATTATGCAAAAATTCCCACACAGTGACGTAGACATGTGGGGTGTGTTAGAACGAGCTGTCTTAGGGGGTGTGGATGAGTCTTAACTTTTATCAAGAATATTTCTTTGGATTTGAACTTTAGTCTTTGCAACTTTACAGATCTTCTTATGCACCAATAGCTTGCAACACTCCAAAGAGAAAGGAAAAAATGTAATCGCATTATATGACCCCTTTAAGTAGCTAAGTTTCTCGGGGACTGCAAACAATGCCGTTTCCTACCGTTACACTCATCAAGCCGATTCAAAACTCACAACGTTTGTGCATAAAACAATGTATGAATAAAATTATAAAAGTCTCGGTACCCAAGGTGCAATATAAAATATGCCCCAGTAATATCAATTAACTTAAAGATTAAAAGGAACACCCAAACAGTAATTACAAACAACTGCGATTGGTTTATCCTGGTAAACGATTAGAAAAGTAACACAACACGTCAACCTATTAGTCCTAATAGTTTAACAGACATTACATTGAAAATACACAATGATTAAACATAATATGTATATTTTTCTATATATAAAAAAACAGTTAATGCTAATTATACATTGTAACTTGTGTCAACTTATTTTATTTCCATGGTCAGCTGCATGAACGCTACTATGGCAAAGGTTAGCTCATTAATATTAACTATTTTCCGCACCTCAAACCTCCAGCCGAATTGGCCAGTAACGATCGCGCATCCTTATTAATATTCATGAGGCCAGCCGTCACCGTAGTAGAATGCGGAATGTCGCAGGTCGCTGAAGTTAGTACACGTGTCATTCACTTCCGCTGTCTTCTGTTGACACTCCATGCCCGGTCTCAAACATGGACGAGAAGATTCATATAGATCTGGAGGATTTCTCCGAGGAGCAGTTCATGGAGAGCTTCCTGAAAGAGATTCAGAGTGAAGAAGGCGTCTTCATCCTCGGGATATTAGTGTCTCTAGCGCTCGTGCTGCTCACTATCGGTAACAGCTTTATTAATAAATGAGGCATATCACAGCAAACATTCATAATATGCATTATTAGAATTAGCCAGCATAACTATTATTATTATTCCTCTCCCTTAAAAGGGGGAATGAACTGCTTATGTGGTTCATATTTTCATGCTCTCTTTCTGAAATCGTAGTGTTTTTTGGGAATTTCTGGGGCTCCAGTAAAGCGAGGACCGCTGTGCTGCTTCTGGGACTCTGTGACTCCGGGAAAACTCTTCTGTTCACTCGAGTAAGTTACTATACTCTCGGACTCTTACAAAATATTAGACTGGAAATGATGTGCAGTGTTATATTCCCCAGTTATTACTAGGGAAGTTTGTAAGAACACAGACGTCCATCACAGAGAGCAGCGCCACATACAAGAGCAAAAATGACCGAGTAAGTCATTTCATATGATGACAGCTGTAATGAGGCACCTAAGTGGATTTTAAGCATGCGATTGAATTGAAAACACACTGGATGTTTCCGATATTGCAGGGTGGCAGCTGGACTCTTATCGATGTTCCTGGTCATGAAAGTTTAAGAGTTCAGATTGTGGAGAAGTACAAGGCCCTGGCTCGGTGAGTTATGAAGATAGATATGAGCTTTTCTGATTGACCTCTGAATGTGGATGAAGGCCTGTGTTTTTGTGGATCGTGTCCGGTTCTGTATTCCTGAAGATGCATCATAAACAATCCTGTTGTCTTCTTGCTCTGCTGTGTATTTTCAGCTGTTCAGTCATTTCTCAGTGCTTCTAGCTGCTAGATGTTCAGAGAAAGATGTCTTGGTTGAGTGTCTGAACGATCTTTTGTGGATTCCAGAGCAATTGTGTTTGTGGTGGACAGCAGCGTCTTCCAGAAGGACATCAGAGACGTGGCTGAGTTTCTCTACTCCATCCTCACAGACAACGTAGTGGCAAAAAATGCCCCAACACTTGTGGTAGCCTGCAACAAACAAGGTGATTGTTGACTTTAACATTCTCAGTTAAATACAGTCCATGCTGCTCAAAGAGAAAACACAGAACATTGTTTGCTCTGGATTTATAGTCGTAATGACTTAGTGCGAACGTAAGCGTTGACTTGCTTTAATATGTTTCCATTGTGAGTCTGAACACTGCACCACTAATGAAATGTTATTTTATTAAATACGCATTTTACAAATATATATGCAAATAGAGGGATTTCATATGTTTGTTTTCTTTCTTTTATTGATTATTGTAGATATCACTATGGCAAAATCAGCTAAATTAATTCAGCAGCAGTTGGAGAAGGAGATGTGAGTATTCACTCATTTCTGTCTCCGTGATATAAATGTTGAAGTGCCCTTATTATGCTTATTTACAAGTTCCTCATTATTTCGAGTGTTACTGTAACAGATCGACTGTGGTCCTGTGCATGACGAGTGTTACTGTAACAGCTCGACTGTGGTCCTGTGCGTGACGAGTGTTACTGTAACAGACTGACTGTGGTCCTGTGCGTGACAAGTGTTACTGTAACAGCTCGACTGTGGTCCTGTGCGTGACGAGTAGAGTGTAACTGTAACAGACTGACTGTGGTCCTGTGCGTGACGTGTGTTACTGTAACAGACCGACTGTGGTCCTGTGCGTGATGTGTGTTACTGTAACAGGCTGACTGTGGTCCTGTGCGTGATGTGTGTTACTGTAACAGACTGACTGTGGTCCTGTGCGTGACGTGTGTTACTGTAACAGACCGACTGTGGTCCTGTGCGTGATGTGTGTTACTGTAACAGACCGACTGTGGTCCTGTGCGTGATGTGTGTTACTGTAACAGGCTGACTGTGGTCCTGTGCGTGACTAGTGTTACTGTAACAGACTGACTGTGGTCCTGTGCGTGACGTGTTACTGTAACAGAACGACTGTGGTCCTGTGCATGACAAGTCTTACTGTAACAGCTCGACTGTGGTCCTGTGCGTGACGAGTAGAGTGTAACTGTAACAGACTGACTGTGGTCCTGTGCGTGACGTGTGTTACTGTAACAGACCAACTGTGGTCCTGTGCGTGACGAGTGTTACTGTAACAGACTGACTGTGGTCCTGTGCGTGACGTGTGTTACTGTAACAGCTCGACTGTGGTCCTGTGCGTGACGAGTGTTACTGTAACAGATCGACTGTGGTCCTGTGCATGACGAGTGTTACTGTAACAGCTCGACTGTGGTCCTGTGTGTGACGAGTGTTACTGTAACAGACCGACTGTGGTCCTGTGCGTGACGAGTGTTACTGTAACAGATCGACTGTGGTCCTGCGTGCGACGAGTGTTACTGTAACAGCTCGACTGTGGTCCTGTGCGTGACGAGTGTTACTGTAACAGATCGACTGTGGTCCTGTGCGTGACGAGTGGAGTGTTACTGTAACAGACTGACTGTGGTCCTGTGCGTGACGTGTGTTACTGTAACAGACCGACTGTTGTCCTGTGCGTGACAAGTGTTACTGTAACAGCTCGACTGTGGTCCTGTGTGTGACGAGTGTTACTGTAACAGATCGACTGTGGTCCTGTGCGTGACGAATGGAGTGTTACTTTAACAGACTGACTGTGGTCCTGTGCATGACGAGTGTTACTGTAACAGATCGACTGTGGTCCTGTACGTGACTAGTAGAGTGTTACTGTAACAGACCGACTGTGGTCCTGTGCGTGACGTGTGTTACCGTATCAGCTCGACTGTGGTCCTGTGCGCGACGAGTGTTACTGTAACAGCTCGATTGTGGTCCTGTGCGCGACGAGTGTTACTGTAACCGCTCGACTGTGGTCCTGTGCGTGACTAGTAGAGTGTTACTGTAACAGACCGACTGTGGTCCTGTGCGTGACTAGTAGAGTGTTACTGTAACAGACCGACTGTGGTCCTGTGCGTGACTAGTACAGTGTTACTGTAACAGACCGACTGTGGTCCTGTGCGTGACGTGTGTTACTGTAACAGCTCGACTGTGGTCTTGTGTGCGACGTGTGTTACTGCAACAGCTCGACTGTGGTCCTGTGTGCGACGTGTGTTACTGCAACAGCTCGACTGTGGTCCTGTGCGCAAAGAGTGTTACTGTAACAGATCGACTGTGGTCCTGTGCGTGATGAGTGGAGTGTTACTGTAACAGACCGACTGTTGTCCTGTGCGTGACGAGTGTTACTGTAACAGACCGACTGTGGTCCTGTGCGTGACGAATGGAGTGTTACTTTAACAGACTGACTGTGGTCCTGTGCGTGATGTGTGTTACTGTAACAGACCGACTGTGGTCCTGTGCGTGACGAGTGGAGTGTTACTGTAACAGACTGACTGTGGTCCTGTGCGTGACGTGTGTTACTATAACAGATCGACTGTGGTCCTGTGCGTGACTAGTAGAGTGTTACTGTAACAGGTCGACTGTGGTCCTGTGCATGACGAGTGTTACTGTAACAGATCGACTGTGGTCCTGTGCATGACTAGTAGAGTGTTACTGTAGCAGACCGACTGTGGTCCTGTGCGTGACGTGTGTTACCGTAACAGCTCGACTGTGGTCCGGTGCGCGGCGAGTGTTACTGTAACAGCTCGATTGTGGTCCTGTGCGCGACGAGTGTTACTGTAACAGCTCGACTGTCGTCCTGTGCGTGACTAGTACAGTGTTACTGTAACAGACCGACTGTGGTCCTGTGCGTGACGTGTGTTACTGTAACAGCTCGACTGTGTTCCTGTGCGCGACGAGTGTTACTGTAACAGCTCGACTGTGTTCCTGTGCGCGACGAGTGTTACTGTAACAGCTCGACTGTGGTCCTGTGCGTGACGAGTGTTACTGTAACAGCTCGACTGAGGTCCTGTGCGTGACGAATGGAGTGTTACTGTAACAGACCGACTGTTGTCCTGTGCGTGACGAGTGTTACTGTAACAGCTCGACTGTGGTCCTGTGCGTGACGAATGGAGTGTTACTGTTACAGACTGACTGTGGTCCTGTGCGTGACGTATGTTATTGTAACAGAACGACTGTGGTCCTGTGCGTGACGAGTAGAGTGTTACTGTAACAGACTGACTGTGGTCCTGTGCGTGACGTGTGTTACTGTAACAGACCGACTGTTGTCCTGTGCATGACGTGTGTTACTGTAACAGATCCTGTGCGTGACTAGTAGAGTGTTACTGTAACAGACCGACCGTGGTCCTGTGCGTGACTAGTAGAGTGTTACTGTTACAGACTGACTGTGGTCCTGTGCGTGACATGTGTTACTGTAACAGATCGACTGTGGTCCTGTGCGTGACAAGTGTTACTGTAACAGATCGACTGTGGTCCTGTGCGTGACGCGTTACTGTAACAGCTCGACTGATCCTGTGTGCAACGAGTGTTACTGTAACAGCTTGATTGTTACTGTAACAGCTCGATTGTGGTCCTGTGCGCGACGAGTGTTACTGTAACAGCTCGACTGTTGTCCTGTGCGCGACGTGTTACTGTAACAGCTCGATTGTTACTGTAACAGCTCGACTGTGGTCCTGTGCGCGACGTGTGTTACTGTAACAGCTCGACTGTGGTCCTGTGCGCGACGTGTGCTACTGTAACAGATCGACTGTGGTCCTTTGCGCGACGAGTGTTACTGTAAAAGATCGACTGTGGTCCTGTGCGCCGACAAGTGTTACTGTAACAGATCGACTGTGGTCCTGTGCGCGACGCGTGTTACTGTAACAGATCGACTGTGGTCCTGTGCGCGACGAGTGTTACTGTAACAGTTTGACTGTGGTCCTGTGCGCGACTAGTGTTACTGTAACAGCTCGACTGTGGTCCTGTGCACGACGAGTGTTACTGTAACAGCAGTGTTGGGAAGGTTACTTTGGAAATGTAATAGGTTACAGATTACAAGTTACCCTGTTTAAAATGTAATAGTAGTGTAACTTTTTCAATTACTTTATTAATGTAACTAATTACTTTTGAGTACTTTTTGATTACTTTTCTAAATTTGTGAAAATTAAAGAATAATAAATAAAAGCATATACATCAACTTAAATACAGTTATCTAATAAGCATGTGACGTATTCTGTGTACTAAACTCCTGAAACATTGGTGTTTTTTTTAAACTGCTGTCTCTGTATATGATGATAGTTTTCTCAAAATAAGTAAAATGCACATGAAGTGACACAGAGCAGTTCAAGAAATTATGTTTATGTGCTTGTGTACTCCTATATTGAGGCAGCAGAGGTTGAAAACACTGCGAGCTTCAGTAGGCTTATGTGTAGTAAATGAAACCATGTCTTTGCCATTAATTTACAGGAGGGGCAGACTGGGAAAAAAATTCAGACTGGAAAATTCAAACTCATACAAACAAATTCATGGACAAAACTATTTTTTGTATGGACCTGACATAAAAAAGGTTTAAATCTTTAATTTGGGGACATGCAAAATAATTAAAAGTTCTCTCCTGAACTGCACCTTCACTACCATTTTTCTCTTCCGTCTCTTTATTTTGCCCTGTTATGCATCTCTCTCATGACTTTAATACTCAAGATTGAACAAAACTATACTTTACAATACACTACCCTACAATACTACAATATCTTTATAGAAAAATCCTAATACTGTACACGAGTCATGTTTTTCCCTTACAAAAAATTACCATGCTTTTATTAGCCTATATAAAAGTAAAATAACCTTGTTTTTTTGCAAATAGATTTGTATTTATTTTTAAATAAATACATTTGTAAAATAATTTTACATTTTTGGTTACCACAGTTAAACAATAGTAACCATTTTCTCTGGATTTATAGTTAAATATTAAAATGTTAGTTTTCGTAAGGGTTGTGTTGTTGTCTGTCGTAGCTCCCCCTAAACCTATAAAAAAAAAATCTGTTTTTTTTTTCAGCTAAATTACTACTGTAACATTTCAACAGATAATAATGATGTCCTTTATATAGTATTTTGAGTGATGACTGATGAGCAACGTGCTGCTGCTTGATTAAATAAATAAAAAAACAAAGACAAAAAAGCATCTTTACAGATGAAACTGACCTGAAACCCTGAACAGGTGTTCTACTTCTCTGCTCCAGCTGTGCGCTTCCGCAGTCCACTCTTTTCTCTCTCTCTCTCTCTCTCTCTCTCGCATTGATTACTCTGAGTCTAATCCAAACCGTTTGGCGGAGGCGCGGAGAGCGCGCGAGTCACGACTAACACTTCATGACTTATTAGAGATTTAATTATCAAATGGCGGATTCGCAAATGATAGCTTTAGTACATTGGGCAGGCAATTATACAATAATGATATTAAATAGTGGGACAAAATCGGCTGCCAGGCCACCGGGAATTGTCCTGGTTCTCCCGGTGTCCAGTCCGCGCCTGATTTCCACAGACACGCAGAATGTGCAAGTCATATATTGCATTTGTGGGGCTTAATATTCACAGACACTAGTCGATGTCATGTTTTGATTCAAGTGTACTGACCTACTTTTGATTTAGTCATCCAAAATGTGGCATATTCCGTCCGCGTTAGGCATTCCGTTTTTATGACTGGATTCTACGAACCAGACTGTATTTCCGCATCCCGGAAATTATTAGTGCGGTATGTCTCAGAATAGTCAGTGCAATTTGGGAAAGAAATCAGTTAAATCTGTATGTGGATGTGTGTAAATATTCAAATGTAATCCCCTTTGTAATCGTAAAAAATTTCATAAGTAACTGTAATTTAATTACTCATTTTTTCTTAGTAACTGTAACTAATTACAGTTACAATAATTTTGTAATTAAATTACGTAACGCCGTTACATGTAACTAGTTACTCCCCAACACTGTGTAACAGATCGACTGGTCCTTTGTGTGACGTGTGTTACTGTAACAGATCGACTGTGGTCCTGTGTGCGATGTGCATTACTGTAACAGATCGACTGTGGTCCTGTGCGTGACGTGTGTTACTGTAACAGATAGACTGTGGTCCTGTGTGCGACGTTTGTTACTGTAACAGATCGACTGTTGTCCTGTGCGTGACGAGTGGAGTGTTACTGTAACAGACTGACTGTGGTCCTGTGCGTGACGAGTGTTACTGTAACAGATCGACTGTGGTCCTGTGCGTGACGAGTGTTACTGTAACAGCTCGACTGTGTTCCTGTGCGTGACGAGTGTTACAGTAACAGATCGACTGTGGTCCTGTGCGTGACGAGTGGAGTGTTACTGTAACAGACTGACTGTGGTCCTGTGCGTGACAAGTGTTACTGTAACAGACCGACTGTTGTCCTGTGCGTGACGTGTGTTACTGTAACAGACCGACTGTGGTCCTGTGCGTGACGAGTGGAGTGTTACTGTAACAGACTGACTGTGGTCCTGTGCGTGACGTGTTTTACTGTAACAGATCGACTGTGGTCCTGTGCATGACGAGTGTTACTGTAACAGATCGACTGTGGTCCTGTGCGTGACTAGTAGAGTGTTACTGTAACAGACCGACTGTGGTCCTGTGCGTGACGAGTGTTACTGTAACAGATCGACTGTGGTCCTGTGCATGACGAGTGTTACTGTAACAGACTGACTGTGGTCCTGTGCGTGACGTGTTATTGTAACAGACCGACTGTGGTCCTGTGCGTGACGTATGTTATTGTAACAGACCGACTGTGGTCCTGTGCGTGACGAGTGGAGTGTTACTGTTACAGACTGACTGTGGTCCTGTGCGTGACGTGTGTTACTGTAACAGACTGACTGTGGTCCTGTGCGTGACGTGTTATTGTAACAGACCGACTGTGGTCCTGTGCGTGACGTGTGTTACTGTAACAGACCGACCGTGGTCCTGTGCGTGACTAGTAGAGTGTTACTGTTACAGACTGACTGTGGTCCTGTGCGTGACGTGTGTTACTGTAACAGATCGACTGTGGTCCTGTGCGCGACGAGTGTTACTGTAACAGCTCGATTGTTTTCCTGTGCGTGACAAGTGTTACTGTAACAGATCGACTGTGGTCCTGTGCGTGACGCGTTACTGTAACAGCTCGACTGTGATCCTGTGCGCAACGAGTGTTACTGTAACAGCTTGATTGTTACTGTAACAGCTCGACTGTGGTCCTGTGCGCGACGTGTGTTACTGTAACAGCTCGACTGTGGTCCTGTGCGCGACGTGTGCTACTGTAACAGATCGTCTGTGGTCCTGTGCGCGACGAGTGTTACTGTAACAGATCGACTGTGGTCTTGTGCGCCGACGAGTGTTACTGTAACAGATCGACTGTGGTCCTGTGCGCGACGAGTGTTACTATAACAGTTTGACTGTGGTCCTGTGCGCGACTAGTGTTACTGTAACAGCTCGACTGTGGTCCTGTGAATGACGAGTGTTACTGTAACAGATCTACTGGTCCTTTGTGTGACGTGTGTTACTGTAACAGATCGACTGTGGTCCTGTGCGCGATGTGCGTTACTGTAACAGATCGACTGTGGTCCTGTGCGCGACGTGCGTTACTGTAACAGAAAGACTGTGGTCCTGTGCGCGACGTTTGTTACTGTAACAGATAGACTGTGGTACTGCGTGCAACATGCGTTACTGTAACAGCTCGTCTATGTGTCCTCCACAGGAATACTCTGAGAGTGACGCGCTCCGCTGCTCTCTCCTCTCAGGACGGGGTTGATGGGGGATCTGTGTATCTGGGGAAGAGAGGCAGAGATTTCGAGTTCTCTCAGCTGCCCGGTCGAGTGGAGTTCATCGAGTGCAGCGCACAAGGAAGTAAAGGAAATGGAGATGCTGACATCGAAGCTCTGGAGAAGTGCCTGGCCAAGCTCTGACGAGCTCAAATCTCCACAACTAGAATCAAGATCACTCAGAAACTCATGTAGAGCAGCTTCTCCGGATTTTTTTTCTTTCTTCAGTATTGTTGTACCAATCCAGGAGTATACAGCATGTCCTACAGATATAGCACACTGAAAGTTCAACCACAATCAATGTATTCAGTATGAAACTGAATGGCATTTCTGTTGGCCTTAGTGTTTTCACTTTTTGACTTCAAACTGGAGCCAGGTCAACATTGTACTTCTATTCAACTGTGTTGTATTTTGTTTCGCTAGAAGCAAGTGTGAGTGTAAATTATATTAAAGATGGCTAAATGACTGCTTGTTACTTTACTGAAGCTTTCCAGGTTTAAAACAAGTTCAGCTCTTTGAAACCTGAGACTGATTTCAAATCATTCAAAAAAGGAAAACAACTGAATGTCTGTAAAGTTTATTCAACATGGAGGTAATAGGACTCAAAGCAATAACATCAGCATTGACTGATGGTGAAATGTCACTTTAGACGAAAAGGAGAAGTCTGAGTATATTCCTTAAATGAGGTTTACTCAAAACAGTTTGCTCTGAGTAGATGATAACTAAATTTTTTTGGTTTTAATAACTAAGGTACTTTCAGGTTAAGTAGCCATTGCAAATTACTCTCAAAGATATTTTCTGTATGCATACATCTGGACATGATGCATCTGCCATGTTATTATTGTCAGGTGACCTACAACATCAGTTGTTTTCCCGCCATTTACAAATTCTCTCCCATGGCATCATGGGATGGTAGAGTATCTGTAAGGATGCACATGCAGAAGCAGTTCTCCAAACACTGAGATTTTTCCAGGTGACGTGCACTCCTCTTCACTCTTCAGCTCACCTCAAGATAAAGTTGGTCAAATAAGCAGGAAAGAAAAACTCATTCACATGCATTTAGTGACACTGAAAACTGCCAGAGGTGGACTGTAACAGTGCTTTTATAAGTAAGCTTTTAGCCTATCTGTACGTGAGTCGTTTTTTTTATTCTGGAAACTTTTTTTAACTTCAATACATTTGAAAGACAAATATGGTCATTTTCACTCCACTACGTTACTATCAAGGTCCTTGACGTAGTTACAATGGAGCAGCTTTGAAAGTCAGTGGGTGATTTTCTTTATTGAGGTCACTACCATCCTGCTTTTGTGGGGGCATTAGGTAAAACTCTTGTCTTTCTGTCAGTTTTTAACATTCAAAAGCTTTTAATTCCAAAGTTACTACAAGCTAGTCAGTGTATTCAGAAGGTCTAATAGTGTTAGTTGCTTCAGAGGCATTACAAGTATTACAGCAATAATAAAACAGTGCATTGACATGAAAAAGGAAATGTACTTTTGGGACTTAAGTACTTTTTACATGCAAGTTATTCTGTACTTTGACTCAAGTCATGGAGTACTTGGTCCACCTCAAAATCAGACCAAAAGATGAGCAAAAAATGACTGCGGAAGGCATAATCTAAGCTGTAGATCTTGCATTAAGTTGACATGATTTTAATAGGATTTCCCACACATTATAGTTCATCCAGCGAATACACCGATGGATTGGGACTTTGGTCTGTTACCAGCAGACTCGGCTTTCCCTTTAACATAGCTGGACAAACCCAGTTCACCTTCTCCCCGTGATTAAAAGACCGTTTTGGCTCGGGTTTCCCATGCGTCTCTGAAGCACTGCCAGCTTCTGCTTCCTCACTGCTCATCTGTTGTTTCTGGTGTTGAGCTCCAGAGGCTTCCTTCGCTCTGGCTTTAGCTTTCTTCTTGCGGCTTTTGTTCTTCCTCTCATTGGCTACCAGAGCATCTTCACTGAGGTCCCAGAGAGCCACGAGCCCGTCGTTTCCTCCGGTGGCCAGCCAGTACGGATGGGAAAGGAAGCCGATGAAATGAGCCTGTGATGCTCCCTGACAGTGAGCCTTGAACATCCCTCGTTCCCTGAGCCTGGAGTCCTCAGACACCCGCAGGAGGTGGATGAAGCCATCCTCAGCAGCACAGGCCAGCACGTCACCGCAGGACGTGACATCAACACAGTGTGCGAGAGGAGGGTTGAACATCTGGCCTGCTCTCTGAGGACCAGCGTCTTCTCCTTGTGTGTGCTGCAGACTGTAGGTCCAGAGCGGACGCACCTTTGGCAGGTTCCACAGCATCACCTGCGAGATGGGAAACACAAACCAGACACACGATTTCATTCAGCATCACACGCTTGATTTGCAGTGAAGGGGCCGGTTCTATTATTAAAATATGCTAACTTTAACAATCTTTGTTGCAATATATGCCATTACTGTGCATTCAAAAATGGGGAAAAAGCACCTTTCAAGTTTTTCCCCCCAAAGCCTGCATGTGTGTAACTCAAATATATCTTAATGACCTTTTAGTTATGTGTACACATAACTAATAGTACACATTTTCAGCAGTCAGAAACCAAATGTGGGTCACTTTACATACAGACGACACTTTATTTCTTTTAAGGAGGAATGTCTGAAAAACAAATATCAATCAACACCTGAGATGTATTTTGTTCCCACTATAAAAAAAGAAGACCTGCCCAAAAGACATGAATATTATTTTTTCCAAAGTTTGTGTGCTTGTAACTCAAGTTGCATAAAAGATATCTTAATATCTTTCTTAAGAAACCCCATACATGCCTTAAGAAAATAATGGTCACGCTTAATTTAAATATCCAATTCTCGCCATTAACTGGGACTTTTGTCTCAATAAACTTCTTATTTGCTGCTTAATAACAGTAAGGTAGCTTAGTCGTCAAGTTAAGGATGTAGAATATGGGCAAGCAGAATGTGCTTTATAAATACTAATAAACAGCCAATATGTTAATAATGTGAACACATCAGAGACAGCTGCTCTTCACAGGACCTGCACCAGGGTCTCTCTCACCTGCATGTCGAGGCCTGCAGACACTAAACTCTGAGGCCGGTGAGGTCGGAAGGTCAGGGACGAGCAGATGTTGTGGTGTTTCCTCAGCGTCCGGATGACTGTCTCCTGCTGTAGGTCGATGACCCTCACGGCTCCAGAGTCGTCAGCAGCAGCGAGCAGAGCCCCACTCGGGTTCACAGACACACAGTTGATCTCCTCCTCACCCACGTCTGTCAGCTCCTTCACGGCCGTCTTCAGGTTCCTGGTGTCTAGTGCACTAACCATGCGTCCGTGAGAGGCGTACAGCACGCAGGGGCTCGACGGTGAGAAAGCCACGCTCGTGACATCATCTCCAGCGCTCAGGTGCAGTTTAGAGACTGGTGACCCGTCGTGAGTCCACAGGGTCAGCTCTCCTCCCTCTGCTCCGGTGACCACCACAGACTCAGATTCAGAGGAGACTCCAGCACAGAGCACAGCCGTGGAGTGACCCCCGGCCCATGTGTGTGCCATCCTGCACTCACACACACACACACACACACACACGGTCAACTACAATGTCAGGGTTACAGAACCTTGTTTCAAGTGACACACTCATTTAGAAGGAAATTAATCCATTTATTTAGTCTTTTTCTAGCTGACAAAACATAGGGATGCTGATCTGATTTGTAGACATGTTTAAAAAGTCGTTTCCAGTTGTATAAGATGTGTTTTCTGAGATTTCGCTCAGCCGAGATGCATAAGCCTCATTCAGAATTTGACAAATCCGTTTCAAGGTCCGTTTGTGAAATCCTAATCAAGTCACAGTTCTGGAAACCCAGTTTGAGTCAGAGATATGTCACAGTTTTATGCCACGTGAAACTTTAATATGCTGCAACGTTTGCCTTGTACTTAGAAATAAAACGGTCATCATTTACTCAACATAATGTCCTTGTTCTGCTGAAATGTGATATTCATCTCCAAACAAAACTGTTTGGTTACAAAAATATTAAAAACTTGAGGGTGAGAAAATAATGACTGATTCTCATTTTGGGGTGAACTATGCCTTTAATAGATCAGCACAGGACAGACTGGAGAATTCAAAATCTTTATCTTTGACAAAAAAAATTTGTCTTATAAATCTTAATAGTGCAGATCAGTAAAGCAACAATGCAGCCTTTATTCATGGTAAACACATCTACTTAATCTCTATGACTATTTTACAGACTTTAGAATAATAATAAAGTCATGAACCATATGAAATAGCACCAGTGGAAACAAGGCTTAGGTGAACTGTTGCCAGTGTTATCGTAGAAAGAGCTGATTCTCAGCGTGGTAAGTAAAAAAGTAAAGTAAAAGCTGCTCAAGTAAACTGAGAGAAGCTTCTGAGCAATGGAGGAGATTAAACGTTAACGTCAGTCGTCTTAATTTAGCATTTAGACCATGACCTGCATAACGATTTAAATGCGTTGTCCTTTTATATTCTTGCTAGCGATAATTAGAATATTTTTTTATTTTGCGCCACGATTATTAAACTCCACAAACCTGTTACGAACTGCACACTCCTGCACGATCTGATGACGTACGCTTCATTTGTCGTCTGCTGATGACGTCGCAGGTGCGTTCCGTTACGAGACTTAAAATCATTTTAAATTTATTTTAATTGTGATAAAATTATGAATGATATATTTATGAATAAAAGTTTTTTTTTTACGTTTTTGACATAAACACATGAGAGCAACTGTACCCGAGTAAGAAATGAAAAAAAGAAAAAATCTATTTTTATTTTTTAGAACAGACACACAAAAGTAAAAAAACACAAGTATTAAAAAGGCCATGGATGCAGAAGACAAATGGACAACATCAATCTGCGCAGAAACAGCAGATGATACCATTTATTCTTTATTTTTACCTCTTCCCACAATTCACATTTCAAAAAGATTCTCAGATTTTCATTCAGTTTATTACAATTTCCTCATTATTTCAGAATGAGAGAATCAGCAGATTCTTGGTCTGGTGCGTGACAATGTGAGCATGGACCTGAATAAGTCAGTTTTACAAGTCAAGTACAGGCATCGTTTCCACAGAATAACTTTTCATCTTCTGCTGTGAAACTAAGGCAATATAAAGCAGTTCATACCCCACAAGAAGCACTAAAACAGAATTTGACTGCAGTTCGTGAGTCTTAGTAATGCAATCATCATGAAAGGACGGGACTCTCCCAGTCTTCCTCCATCTATTCCTCTGTGTGCTCCAGATGTGTGACGCAACACTCTCTGTACACACCACAGATCAGATCAGATAACCCTCTGACGCACAATCTTCTCTCCATCAGGACTTCTCACGCCAGCATCCTTCAGCAGAGGAGAGACCTCTGGAGAAACACACACACATTTACTGACACTGAGTCAGTGTCGGATCACTTCATCACTACTCTACCTTAAAGTGCATATGTTTTAAATGCTGAACTCGATTTTTCACCTTTTTTGTAACGAAATTTTTTTTTTCTATGCTGTATTTTATGAAATTATCTTGATATCTATAAGGTATTCTGTGTGTGGGTGTGTGTAAGTACGTTGTTTGTTTGTTTTTTTTCCTTAGAACATTAGAATTTTTGTGGTTTAATTATATTTAGAAAAATATTAGTCTGTGTTGTTTTTACACTTAATCAGGTGAGTGTATCGTGACTGTTTAAACGGACCTTGTTGAAGTTTCAGTGCACTCATGAGGTGTTTTAATGTAAAGCCATGTGAGAACAAGGCTAATTATTTTTCACTATGTTTTGGATTGCCCTAGCATTATAAGTTTTTTTTTTATGAACTAAGAAATCACGCATCCAAAGAGCACCAATTTATTAACTTTATTCATATTTTTTTATAACTAAAAAAAATCTATTGCATATTTTTGATGTATAAAGTACCACACCTTTCATTTCAGTGTCACCATTGTTGGTACTGTTGATTTTCTGGTCCTTTTCTGTCAATCTGCCGTCCACCACATCTGTCTTAACCTGTCCAAGAGTCTGCAACAGCTGCAAGGCGTCAAATGAGTCCTCTCCCCGCTCTTTTAACAACTCCAACACCTGCAAACATAAAACACACACATTAAAAAAACAATCTCTTACACCAAATAAATACTGATTCAGTTTACTCATTTCCAGAATCAATATGAATTTAAACAAATGCATTTTGAAATTGGATGCAGCAGTTTATGATTAAATGCCTAAACTGGATGAATGAATGAATGATTGAGGCATTTATACAGCTCTTTACGATGTACTATTATACCCAAAGAATGGATCACAGAGATTATAGGCATCACACACACATCTACACACCTTCAGGCACTTATAACTCTTCAGCTCACTGAGGTTCTCCTCCAGAAACAGCAGGTAGAGTGCTTGATCATCCCAGGTCACCCGTCCAAACTGCATTACCCCTATAGTGGGTAACATCTCGTAGGGTTTCAAGAAGCCCATGGTCCTTCTGAACGGAACCAACATGGCGTACAAGCACAATGGCAGCAGCAGCAAATACACACAAAGATTGATGTAGCTCAGGAGCTGAAAGATGCCCACGGCGACAAGCTTGCACTGCATGGCCGGAGGAACTGAGGAGTCGTTGAGAACCGCTCCAGTGCGGATGTCACATTGAAACTCATCTGTGAAGGAGAGATGGATGTAAAAGCAAAGGTAGATGCAGGCTAGCACGAGGGCCAGGAAAGTGATGGTGCGGCAGAGGAGGTATCGGATCAGTAATCCTCGAGAGAAGCGCTTGGTCCTCAGGTACTGCTCCACCAGAGGATATTTAAAGCAGCTCTCGGTAAGATCTCTCACAGAGCTGAAGAAGAAAAAAAACATGCATGAATAACAGGATTTACATGTTAAAAGTGTGTAATAGGATGGGTATGATTAGTGAGAGATGGAAGTGAAAAGTAAAAGGTTTGTGAAAAAGCAACTTTTATAGAAACATAATGTTGGGAGGTTTGCTTGAGTGTGTGTGTGTATTTCAATAGCCACGTGACAGCCCTGTGTGCTCTGAAAGTACATCAAGAAGAACTGTCAGACGTGTGTGTGTGTGTGTTCAGTTTACCTGTGTGAGCCCATGCGGGCTGACTCAGGGTCCAGTTTTCCTGCTGTGTAAAGGCATTTAGACAGTTTGATGGCTCTGTTATAGGACCGGTCCAGTTCTTCCATTATAAAGGTCAGATCAGAAGACAGCACAGGAGCTCCTGTGAACCGCCAATACAACGCTGGCAAGTAAACTGATACTGCCACCAGCAACAGCACATAAGGGAAGAACTGCAGAGAGAGGGGAGAGAAGTGCATTTTAGGGCCTAATAATATTTATGTCAGGTGCTGTGTGGATCGGACGGGTGACAGGCACGATGGGTTGCATGTCCATTTAGCCAACACTATTTCAACAAAATCTGGCACACGGTCTGAAGACCGTTAAAGGCTTCTACAGCACGATTTGCAGCACTGAGAACTACAGCCAACTGATTGAAAGCTGTAGTGATTATATGAAAAGGAACGCTCTATGCTTGCTTTACGTTTAATCTATTCATGCCACTAAAAATAAGACAAATGGTCATGTATTCACTGCAAAGTATGCACTATTTGTCAAAATAGATTATTTACATGATGTATGCATACTTGAATAGTGTTTTTTTTACACAATGGATGTCACACTGTTTCTTTCTCCCCCCTTTTTTTGGTTGTAAACAAGTTGGGCTGCGTGTCTGTTAATTGTTTTGAGTGCATTAGCTCAGAATGCCTAACGGTTAATTGCTTGAGTAACATTAAAAAAATAAATTATTTTTGTCTACTAATTTAATGCGGGTGCAGTTTGGGTCACTGTTTTTATGCAGTTGAGTCAAGTTTGGGTATTGAATTAAATTAGCATTGCTGTCGGATAGCAGGGTGGGTGCAGGTTTATCAAACAGGACCCACACAGGACTCTTTCCTACAATACATTCATGATTTTGTTTGAAAAAATTATTCTTTATTATAGCTTGAAGTGAATAAAACTTCATTTCTTTATGAAGCCTCTTCAGACTTCTGTATGTTTGGAGACACTCATTGTTTTAGCAATTTATGTGGCAAAAATGTACACACCTTTAAGTAACCAGGGAGAGAAAATATATACATTTCTGTTTGGTATTGTCTCAGCTTTTGCACATCTTCACACTAACTTTAGAGATGTAATCTGACTGTTAACACTTTGCATTGGTAAATGAAGAAGTGTTGTATCAATCACATGTCCAATATGGAGTGCCACAAGGCTCTATTTTAGGACCTTTAAGTTAGTTTTAGGATACACAGCTTTATATTTCCTCAAAGCCACATATTTAAAGTTAAGATACTAGTCATTTTATACTGAATAACTCCAAAAAAGAGAGTGAAAAAAGGCCTCACTAATTGGACTGAAAACTTCCAAATATAAGACTGAGAACACAACAGGTCTTGCAAATTAGCTCAAAAGAGAAATGTATATAAATAATAACAATTATGTTTAATTACAACTATTTAAATCAGCTGCAAGTAGCAGGACCAGAGACTCTTGTAATTTTTGGACAGAAGTTTTATTAACTAAATGCTAACACACAGTTAATCTAAACAAATAAACATATACTAACGCATTCATACAAAAGGCAGCTAAAGTGGATGAAGCCATTAAAGAAACCAAAGAATGCAGTTAAGGGAAATGAGTCAGAGTTTTCCATAGTATTAGGTTAAGTATTAGCTGTAGAATGCCTCAAGCATTTGATGGAAATGTTACGCTCTTCAACATATACTGTTATGGTGCTACAAACTTGTTAACGACATGCTAGTGACTTGCTAATCATGCCAACAACATGCTAGTTTACTATTTCTTATCTATCTATCCATCTACTAATCTATATATTTTTCTACTTCAAACTAGGGCTGCAACTAACGATTATTTTGATAATCGATTAATCTGTCGATTATTTTTACGATTAATCGGTTTATGTACTTATATTTTAGTTTTTTAAGTAAATTATTAATAAATGGTCTTTATCATTCAGCATAGATTTAAGAGATTTTAACCATTTTGCACTGTCATATCCTCATCAAAAATATACCTGGAGTTGTTTTATTGTGTTAGTAATTCTTTTGTTGAACTCTTCTGCAATCAGAACACTGACCCATACTCTAGCAAATTTCACAAGGAGATTTCAAATAATGTTTATTTTCACCATGGCAGTCCTTAGAGCTCCTAAAGTAGTTTAACATCCTGAACAAAGCTTATTAAGGAATCTTTCAGAACATATTTTCACGAAGAATAAGGATAAAACAGAATAAAATTGCAGTGCATTGTATTTTATTATTTACTGGGAAACAGCTTTATAGCTTTTGCTGTGAAATTGTAAACAATCCTTCAAAAAAAGTGCCAATGGCATGAAACCTGAATGGAACTCACAATTTAAAGTAAAATCCATCAGAAGGTTGTCCAGAAAAAAAATAGGACACACACAAAAAACCTGCTGTGTGAAAAAGAGCAGTGAATACTTAGAAAATAAGTGCATTTCAAATATCTACATTTACCTCTCTCATTCAGTCATAATTAGGCTGCACGACTGAATTTTGAACTGGTAAACGACAAACTGATCACAGAACATGTTTGTAAAGCTTTAAATGTTAACTGTTAAAAAGCAATGTTATCAGCTTTTACGACTAAACATTTGCAAACAACATTGTACTGGAGAATTTGCACAAATGAAAGTCTTAGGGGCCGTTCACATATCGCGCCTAAAACGCGTGGAAAACGCTAGGCGCACCGCTTTCTCCTTCTTTCCAAAGCGCTCGTGCAGAAGCGCCCCTGAGGCGTCTGCCTTTGCTAAGCAACCTCCTTGCTCTCTCCTTGAAGACGCGGAAATTTCAGCAAAGGATAAATGGATTTGTAGCTAAAAAAAATCGCTTGCAGTAGCTCTGCTACTAAATTTATTTCAAAATGGAAATCCATATACAACTATGATCAGCTGTTCCTTTCATCTTGACTGAGCTTTTAACGTTGTTACGGGAAAGGATGAAGCTGATTGGTTAGTTCTTGTCACATGACCCGCGGTGCGGTTGCTGCATTCTGAAAAGTTTAAATGTTTTTAACTCGATGCGGTGCGGTGTTGGAAATAACGAACTTGAGCGCGCAAAAGACGCGATATGTGAACGTCCCCTTAAACAGTGCAGTAGTGCAGAGTTTAATGGTTACTCTTCTTTTTTAAAGTCTCAATGTAAAGTACTCCCACATCACGCTGAATGCTGCAGACATAGACGCTGCTCGGGAAGCACGTGACATAAAAAAAGGCCAGCTATTGGCTATTCGCTACTTCTCCTGTTGTACTGGCTGAGTAAAACCTCCGGTGGCTCATTACTGCCACACTTTGGTCACCGCAGATTTGAAATATGCACGAAATGAGCCGCTTACGGCAAATAAAAGTTATTTAGCAACGAATCGATGACTAAATTAGTTGACAACTATTTTAATAATCGATTTTAATCGATTAAATCGATTCGTTGTTTCAGCTCTACTTCAAACTAGTTCAATCTGAAAACCCTCAAACTTTAAGCTTTTAAAACACATGAAACTTTCCTGCTAGGCTTCTTCAACCCAACTTAAAGTTTGCCTACAAACTTTACGATCTAGTTTGCATATGTAACTGGATTGGATGTTGATGCAAAGACTACTAAACATTCCTAGAACATTAATATGTAGCATAAGTATCCACATATAATATAAACTCTCAATTAGTTCATCCGAAGACGAATTCAGACACCCTACATGGTATAGGTAAGATTACATGATATCAAAAGCGTGCATAAAACAGTATATAATACAAAACACAATATACAAGAACAGTAATAATACACACAGTGACCTGAGCATATGTGATAGGAAGGTCAAAAAAAGGGATGTCTGTGAATGAGAGTCATTCATGGGAAATGAATAAATTTGTTGTTCTGCCCGCATTCTTTTGGGCAATGAAACCAATGTTATCATCATGAACCAGAGGCCCGTTCTGCTTTTCTGAGGTGTTCGATGCATTTCTGAGTAAGAGTCCATAGACGCTCATTGTTGGCTTGTTGTTATAAGTCCTCTTTCACCACGCGCTCATATTATAATTACTAAATTAAATCTTGCATCCTCCAAAAAGTATGTTAGGTTTCGTCTGGGACAGAGGAAGTCTTACTTAGATCTGCCACTTAACATTTGCATTGTTTTTTTTACAATACAAAGCATGGTTTTTGAATGTTATTTTCAAACACCCCTCAGATGGGGGTCTTCACCTATGCATGAAAAGACAATACCGATCGGGGAACTAATGAATCTGAGGGCACATTAGAAATGTGTGAGAGCGTGTTATAGGCTATGAGATGTTATAATCAGATATGACGTGCTAATGCAGCATGCACTGCTGCGGATGAGTAGCTGAGCATCTCTTCAGCAAGCACAAATAAATACTGAGGAGAACCCAGTAAAGAGTGTGCAAGTGTTGGATGGTGTACCTTGTGCAGCCACAGAGGCAGTCCTCCTGTGTCCTGTGTTTGCACTGCAGCCCAGCAGAACGAATCCACATAAGCAGCCTGACGCCACGAGAACTTCGTGGGGGAGAAACAACTAATCTGTGTACCTACAGAAAAAAGAATCTAATTTTTTAGACTTTTGCATCTTTTTTTTAAAGCTTGAACATGAACATTTATCTTACATTTTCACATCCTGTTCCTCATTCGGGACATTAACAACAAAAAATAGCCCTACAATTTTTTTTTTTACATTTGTATATTAAATAAAAACAAAAATAAAGCTGTTGAACTTTATTTGATACTTTTTTTGGCTGCTGCGATGGGCTCAGTGCTAAAATGTTTTCTGCAGATAACCAAACGCAAAAAAAGCATTGCATTTTCATCTGATACACTAACTCAAACATTTGTGCTTGGGGTTTTTTAGTTTTTTTTTTTACATCAGTTGCCTTACTATATGAGGACAATCTCACTTTAACATTTACGTTATTTGTTATTGATCAAAGTCAAATGATTCCAGACACATTATTATTCAAGTTGATCTTATTTTCCATCAAACCGTTTAAAATTTTTAGTTTGATGCTAAATAAAAATTTTGATTAAAAAAAGAAATAGTTTGAAGTGAGACGTAGCAGGTATATTAACTTTTTAATGCAGAACTTCATGTTTAAAATAAAATAATAATTTTGCGATAGTATACAATAAACTTAACTTATAATAATGCAATATATATATATATATATATATAAATTTATAAATGTAATGTTCTTAATATAATAACATTCAGCATAATCTGCTGTAACAGCTACTGAAGACGAACACCTCTGAAGATGAGATCCAGAGCAGGTTATGATCAAAGAATAAACTATCATAACTACTTATCCTGAAAGTTACTTCAGAGTTCAGACTGTTTGGAAATGAAAGTTAGTGAAACTTGTTTACTCTGCAGATACTCTCTGGAATCCCCCAGGTGTGGTAGTTATACTGGAAACTGATCTGATTGAACAGATACTGTATAACAACTACTGTATAAACAGCAAAAGAACACATGGCACGTGTGCATGCCTTCACTGCTCTCAACACTGAACAGATCAGCATCATCAGATGGGAAAGAGTTCCTAGAGAGAGAGAGATACAGACCGACAGACACCTCCTGTGCGAAGGCGAGAGAGATGAGCAGCAGGGGCAGTCCCACAGCCACACAGGTCACCATCTTATCCAGGGCCAGCTCCAGACGGATGCCTCTGTAGCGGTTCTCTGAGGCGGGCTCCTTCAGCACGAAGTCCGTGAACACATAGTCTGTTGCGGCGTGCGCTATCGCCATCACTCTCCTCTCTAATCACCTAATAACTACAAATCAACAACATCCACACAGTGTTCAACTGACTGAAGAAGGCGATCAGAAAGTACTCATTCCCCCAATCTGTACTGAATAGCTACAAGCTTTAACAGATACCGATGTAGATAAGCAACAACGACACTATTTCCACATTTCGTTCTTGTTTTTCTTGTTGAGTTTCTTCTTCTTCTTCTTTTGGGGTTTAATGGCGGTTGGCAAACAGACGACAGCGCATTCACGCCACCTGCTGGACTGGAGTGTGGACCGTTGATGTAACGGGAAGAACTGAACTAAAGTCAAGTCAAGTCTATGGAAGCATATGGGTTGCAATATTCAATTTGGAATGCAATATGTAAAATGGCAATGCATTTCTGTATTTACATTTACATTTTCCAATACATTTGTGCAACGTTTGGTGCAAAATGAAAATGAAATTAGGCCTACATAATTTTCATTTGCAATTTCATACACTAGTTTTAATATGTAATTATACTAATTGAATATTAATTTTAACGCTTAATAATTAGCAAAATTAAAATGAAAATGTATTACAGAAATGATTAAATGTGTTTAAACATGTTCAAGCAAAAACTGTGGCAAAATCTCATTCCATTTGGAAATGAATGACTTCCGGTCTGTCGCTTGTCGTTCGTCGGAGACAGTGCAGGAAAGATTGCTATTAAATAGCACACCTAGGTTCCTAACTGATGACGAAGAATTGACAGAGCATCCATCAAGTCTTAGACAGCGTTTTAGGTTATTACAAGCAGAGTTTTTAGATCCTATAATTAACAGCTCTATTTTTTCAGAATTTAGCAGTAAGAAATTACTCTTCATCCAGTTTTTTATATTGACTAAGCATTCTGTTAGTTTTCAAATTTGTATGTTTCACCGGGCCGTGAAGAAATATAGAGCTGAGTATCATCAGCATAACAGTGAAAGCTAACACCGTGTTTCCTGATGATATCCTCCAAGGGTAACATGTAAAGCTTGAAGAGTAATGGCCCTAGTACTAAGCCTTGAGGTACTCCATACTGCACTTGTGATCAATATGATACCTCTTCATTCATTGCTACGAACTGATGGCGGCATATAAGTACGATTTAAACCATGCTAAATCACTTCCATTAATGCCAAACAAGAATAAGAAGGAATATAATTGTGAGGATAGTATCTTTTCTAGTATCTTGGACAGAAAAGGGAGATTCGAGATTGGTCTATAATTAACTAGTTCTTTGGTGTCAAGTTGTGTTTTTTTGATGAGAGGCTTAATAACAGCCAGTTTGAAGGTTTTGGGGACATATCTTAATGACAAAGAGGAATTAATAATAGTCAGAAGAGGATCTATGACTTCTGGAAGCACCTCTTTTAGGAGCTTAGATGGAATATGGTCTAACAAACATGTTGTTGGTTTAGATGATTTAACAAGTTTATACAATTCTTCCTCTCCTATAGTAGAGAATGAGTGGAACTGTTCCTCAGGAGGTCTATAGTGCACTGTCTGATGCGATACTGTAGCTGACAGCTTAATGGTTACAATTTTATCTCTAATCGTATTGTTTTTAGAAGTAAAGTAGTTCATAAAGTCATTACTGCTGTGATGTTGGGCAATGTCAACACTTGTTGATGCTTTATTTTTTGTTAATTTAGCCACTGTATTGAATAAATACCCGGGGTTATGTTTGTTTTCTTCTAAAAAAGAAGAAAAGTTATCGGATCTAGCAGTTTTTAATGCTTTTCTTTAGGATAGGTTACTTTCCCGCCAAGCAATACAAAATACCTCTAGTTTTGTTTTCCTCCAGCTGCGCTCCATTTTCCAGGCTGCTCTCTTTAAGGTGCGAGTATGCTCATTATACCATGGTGTCAAACTGGTTTCCTTAACCTTCCTTAAAGGGTTGTTTAATCCAAAAATTTAAATTATGGCATTAATAACTCATCCTCATGTCGTTCCAAACCCGTGAGACCTCCATTTATCTTCGGAACACAGTTTAAGATATTTTAGATTTAGTCCGAGAGCTCTCAGTCTCTCCATTGAAACTGTGTGTATGGTCTACTGTCCATGTCCAGAAAGGTAAGAAAAACATCATCAAAGTAGTCCATGTGACATCAGAGGGTCAGTTAGAATATTTTGAAGCATCGAAAATACATTTTGGTCCAAAAATGTTGGTCCGTGTCTGTTGTGAGAGAGTTCAAAACAAAGCAGTTTGTCATATCCGGTTCGGGAACGAATCACTCGATGTAACCGGATCTTTTTGAACCAGTTCACCAAATCGAACTGAATCGTTTTAAACGATTCGCATCTCCAATACGCATTAATCCACAAATGACTTAAGCTGTTAACTTTTTTAATGTGGCTGACACTCCCTCTGAGTTCAAACAAACCAATATCCCAGAGTAATTCATTTACTCAAACAGTACACTGACTGAACTGCTGTGAAGAGAGAACTGAAGATGAACACCGAGCCGAGCCAGATAACGAACAACAGACTGACTCGTTCACGCGTCCGATTCGAAAACTGAGGAGCTGATGATACTGCTCATGTGTGATTCAGCGTGAAGCAGACCGACACACAGAGCATCTGAACCGAACTGATTCTTTTGGTGATTGATTCTGAACTGATTCTGTGCTAATGTTATGAGCGCGGGTAAACCGAAGGCTTGACTCAAGGGCAATCATCGCCAGGGGCGTTGCAAAAGATCCCGGGCCCTATGCATAGGCAGTCCTGATGGGCCCCCATGGCCCTGCCCATGAAAATATCCAGATAAATAAAATATATTCCAGACTTTTCAAGGGCCCTCTCTTCCTTTGGGACCTGGTAATCAGTACTGGTTTTACCCCCAGTCCGATGCTCCTGATCATCGCCAATGACGCCATTACGTCGAGCGCAAAAGAATTGGTTTATTGAATCGAACTGTTCGAAAGAACTACTGGTGATCCGAAAACCGATGCAACCGGTTCTTGACTCGTGAACGAGTCAGTCTTTTGTTCGTTATCTGTCTCGGCTCGGTGTTCATCTTCAGTTCTCTCTTCACAGCAGTTCAGTCAGTGTACTGTTTGAGTAAATGAATTACTCCGGGATATTGGTTTGTTTGAACTCAGAGGGAGTGTCAGCCACATTAAAAAATTAACAGCTTGTCATTTGTGGATTAATGCGTATTAGAGATGCGAACCGTTTAAAATGATTCAGTTCGATTTGCTGAACTGGTTCAAAAAGATCCGGTTACATCGAATGATTCGTTCCCGAACCGGATATGACAAACTGCTTTGTTTTAAACTGTCTCACAACAGACCCGGAAGAGAAGACAATGCCGAATAAAGTCGTGGTTTTTGCTATTTTTGGACCGAAATGTATTTTTCGATGCTTCAAAATATTCTAACTGACCCTCTGATGTCACATGGACTACTTTGATGATGTTGTTCTTACCTTTCTGGACATGGACAGTAGACCGTACACACAGCTTCAATGGAGGGACTGAGAGCTCTCGGACTAAATCTAAAATATCTTAAACTGTGTCCCGAAGATGAACTGAGGTCTCACGGGTTTGGAACGACATGAGGATGAGTTATTAATGACATAATTTTCATTTTTTGGTGAACTAACGCTTTAAGCGTAAAGGAGCAACTTTATTTAAAGTGCTAGAAAAGAGAGAGTCCATAGTTTCTGTTACATCATCAAGTTGTTCTGAGGTTTTGGATATGCTAAGGAATTTGGATACATCAGGAAGATAACTTACAAAGCCGTCTTTTGTGGTAGAAGTGATGGTTCTTCCATACTTGTAACAAGAAGTCGATTTTACAGTTTTTGTTATATGAAGTTTGCATAAAACTAAATTATGGTCTGAAATATCATCACTTGGCTGCATAATTTCAACACCATCAAAATCAATTCCATGTGACAGTATTAAATCTAGAGTATGATTTCGACAATGAGTAGGTCCTGAAACGTGTTGTCTAACACCAATAGAGTTCAGAATCTCTGTAAATGCTGACCCCAATGCATCTTTTTCTAAACAAAAACAACTTCTTCTAAATCCTTTTAAACAGTGTTTCATTAAAGCATTATATATTTTTATATGACTCAGTGCATTATTCAACAGAGTTTTAAGTGTAATAATTTCCCTATTTCTTCTTTATTTTCTAATGGTGGTGGCCATCCATCTTTTGGCACATTACCGCCACCATCTAATGAACCACAGTCATTTCACGATTGAGGGGAGAAAAACCAAACATTATTTATTCGATTTATCCATCATATCTTATAATAAAGCCCAGTATCCCTGAACAGTTAACCCGAGCTCTTTTCGTCCATCCTTTTCCATCACCTCTCTGTGTCTTGTATTTCCTACACTGTAGAATCACATGCTTCACTGTCTCTTCCTCTGGACAGTCAACACACAGACCAGACTGGTGATTATCTACCATTTTAATGTTTTATTTCAAGCACAACGTCCCAGCATCAATCAATACAGTTCCCCCTTTCCTGTTCCCAATTGCTTTCAATTCCCGATTATTCTTCACTTCTGCTTTACTGATTCTTCTTACACACTGAAGGCCAGCTGTGGGAGAAACATCTTTGGCCTGTATTTGAACGACTGTGTGCAATGGTCAGGACTACGAGATGCTGTAGCGTTTAAATAATACTTCACTTACATTAACACAACACACTATCATGAAGTTATCACACACATGTATCACCCAAACACACACACATATCAAATGATTGTGCACACCAGTGTAAAATGCAAATGTAAAGTATGAATTATGAGACACTCAAGATACTAATATAAAAATACTAATAGCTTACTACTTATTATGTTCCTAATTTAGGTCTTTATTAATTTTGTTCTTTTTTTTTCCAATTTATAATTTGGAATTCAGTAGCAGAACATCAGCCAACGTTCATCAGAAAAACAGTCATCCACTTAGATTACAAACAGTCCACATCAGAAATAGAAATGTCACACAGCAATCTACAATCACACACACAAAAACAAAACAACAACAAAAAAAACATCAACAAAAAATGAATAAAAAACCCTGAACAATTACAAACCAGTTCATCTGTGTAACCATACATACAAAACACATACTGAGTAAGAAAGTAACACACACACTCATTAATTAACTTACTCGTACTCTGTTGCTACTAAACATACAGCTGTGGCACCACTAGTGTTAATGCATTCATGGGAATTAAAAGCATCTGACATTTTTACAGCTGATGCATTGTGTTTATGGTGCATTGTGTCATGCTTACATTTCAGCAAAAGATAAAGAAAAAATAATATGTAGTCTTTCATTGCTCCCTTCAGTGCTTCCAGTCAGATAAACATGCAGTGTTGAGTAAAGCACACAGTTATTTAGGCTGTGATTCTATTGACTCATTGATCATTACATGCATGTAAAATCAAAATGGACTGACTAATATTTATATTATGTTTCCCTCAACAGCAGAACAGTGAATATACTAGATGAGGTCACTAAGTATTGAGAATCAGTGTCACAGCAATAAATATCAGTTCTATTGACTCATGGTCACTTTGATCTTGTCTCAGTGTGCTACGAAGTGTGACAGGACCACTCCAAGGAGACACAACATCAGAGTAGACAGAAAATGACTGAAGGCTAGAAAAAACAAAACAAAACAAACAGGGATATCATTTTTTAAAAGAGTTTTCACAATGTGTATGAACATCACATGCTTTGCTAAGAATATAAACAAAATTCTGAACATAATTGTTAATTTACCTCTGTCTGGATTTCCCCCAGCTCTACCTGATGACCCTAATGAGTAAAATACAAACAGAACAGTCACTTTATACAGTTTAGTCATTCACTCTCGCAATTATTCTCAACTCAACAGGGAACTCAGAAAAGAAAGTACATGCATACTTTTAAGGGTTTATGAGTGTCATGTTATGTGTTGTTCATTAATCTTAATTTATCGAATTTATAAAAGCATTTAATGTCAAAGCAATGTGAAAGCAACTCTCTACATAATGTGAATTAAAGCTTCAAAAGATGCAGAAGAACAATCACAAATATTATTGAGACAATATGCTGATGCTAATCATCTCTGTATTTGTTGCTTCTTAAATACATTATTGCATACATACAAATGTGCATTCCTGGATTCACATGTGGATTTGTTGAAGTATTTGTGAACAAAAGATTAATAAAAAAACCCAGGTTCACTTCAAAAAGCATACTTTTCTGGACACTTCATTATGTTTTTTTATTTGGATTTACCATCTACACTCTCTCTCTCTCTCTCACACACACACACTCTCGCTCTCTCTCTCACACTCTCTCTTGGAGCGAGCCTGACACTAAAGCACTAATGCATGTCTGAGTCTTAAAGAATGATTTGAAAACAACCGAACAACTTGAACTCAGGTCCACATTATTAGTGTGAAAGCATCCTTATGCTAGCATTGAAGACTCTCTCTAGGCTTGGAGCTCTGTGGCTCTATTTGAAAACGGTCACTACTAACCTCTAGGATGAACAGTGAAAAGCGTCTCCATCCCAGCATGGATGTGGTCGGACACATGGCAGTGAAGCAGCCACTGTCCAGGACTTTCTGCAGTCATCTCTATGGTCTGAAATGTTCCTGGGAACAGGTCGAATACATCAGCACGATGAGGACGATCCGTCTGAGGGAGAGAACATGAGAGTGTTTGAGAGACATTTTGACACTTTAACTGTATTTATGCATTAGTGTGTTTCAGGAGTGAACTACTACTGGGGTGGCATGGGCCTTTGATATTACAATAAATAAAATGTAAATGTAAGCAGTGTTTTGTATTCTGCTTTTAGCAGCAAAGCTTCAATGTAATGAGATAAAAAGACTATGTACTGCAAAATAATGTTAATAATAACGACTTTGTATTAATAAAGAAACTATCTTATGAACCAATCCTTAAAGTAAATCAAAAGCACACAGTGCAACCAGTGTTGCCCAACTAATGAAAAATGATTCTTTTAATGATGAAAAGACTTGAAAACACTTAAGTCTGACTTCTGAGACTGCTCTTTCTGCTTTTATTATTCATATAGATTTTTTTGCTATCTAGGTAAATAAATAAGTAAATACATAAATGCATAAATACTGTGATGCTGAATAAATACATTTATTTATTATTATTATTATAAAAAATAAACTGATTTGAGGTTCCTCTGTGAAAATGCAACTGATTTACATATTAATGGACATGAATGTGTATGTCGGGCCATAAATATGCCCAGGAAATATGCATTGACGCTTGCATTGGTGTCAACACCCCTCACTGTTCTCATGCCACCATAAATGTGTGTGTGTGTTTGTGTATGTACTTTGTAAATGAAGCTCTGAGCATGGAAATGCACAGTGTGCATGTCCACTTCATTCCCCAGTCCTATCATATACCACTCTATCCTGTCATTCTCTGTCATATTCAACCCATGGAGGTTAGCATACATCTTTCCATTAATACCTGTGGAAGAGAAAGAAAGAGAGAGAGAGCTTTAAGTTCTTCTTCAAAAAGTCTTCACCATGTGTTTCTCCAGAAAACTTGTAATACAGACAATGACACACACATAATTACCATGCATTTTGTTGCTCTCTATAAAGTCCCCATCATATTTTTCTGTAAATTTTTCTGGGTCTGTGTTGAGGTAGGTTTTTATGTTTTCATCCAGGTAGTGGGACTCATTTTCACTGAAAATTGTGAAAAGTAGGGCAAACTCTTTGTCAATGTCTGTCCTACGTCTGTCAGCGTTCAGGGTGCCTTTACGGCACACTATCAGTGGACCCACCAAACCGCTCATCAAGTCCTGAAGAACATTCACAGAGAAGATCTGTAAAAACTCACACTATCAAATCTACATTTGGTTTAATGATACGGATCACTGTTGCATAAAAACAGTGTGTATTGTTACACGTTTTATACCTCAACTAGGCTGACAGATGAGTAGTAGGCATACGTTATACAGTTTGGATCATTGGGACCTGGACCTGATCGCTTTGGAATGGTCCAGCTGTATGTCATCGTATCACCTATAATACATGTAACACAGAGGTTTACTTACTGGTATACTACTGAATCACTCCTGACCACATAAAAGACAAATCTGAGTAATAACTGACCTGGCTGAACACCGTTCTGGTGGGTTTTACTGGTCTTCACTCCATGGGCATGAACAGAATATGGCCTTCTGGCTTTGTTTTTAAACACAACTTGAATCCTCTCACCTACCTCAGCTCTAATGATAGGTCCTGCACATAAAGTGAGAGTCAATGTAGAACCACAAAAGCAAAGGGAATGATCTAACCCACATAGCAACATTGTGTCGGCCCAGATCCGGCCCACATATGGCACCCATGGAAAGATGATCTGGGCCACATGTAGCGTGGAATGATGGCACTTGGGCGGACCGCTCCTGTTTGCCAGATTTGAGCCACAAGCAGGCCATAGCAATGCCACATGTCAGCCAAGAGTAAAGAAATTAACCAGAACTGGACCTTTTCTGAGCCACAAAATCTATGTATATTAAATATGAAGTAATTTCAGCTTTAATAAGCCTGTTAACAAGCAGAATCACTGAAGGAAAGAAGAGAACAGAAAAAGAGAATAGCAGAAACACAAAAACTACAACTGACTTCAGCCACAACCTTAGATGAAATCAACTGAAGATAAAAGAAGACATTAAATCTCTGGAGATGTCACCAGAGAAGGATTAAACAACTCCACGAACAGCTTTACCAGCTTCTCTTATTACTAACCAGATTGACTTTATTTCTGTTAGACATCTACAAAAGTTTTTATTGAGAATTAACAGAGGTTTAACTCTAATGTGTTTCACCATAACAGTGATTAGTGTTTTCATTAGTTGGGCTCTTAACTCTTATTATATATTCAGTGTGTTTGTCAAACACATTTGCAGCTTCAAAGAAAGCTAGATTGATATGATTTCAAGTGACGGCTGCTGTCTGTTGATGGTTTTATAATCATCATGAAGTACACTGGTTCATTGATGTTTTGTTTTTTTAATCTAACAATTATGTTGTTCCAATGATACATTCATATTACAAACTCTGTGTTTCTGCCGCATGAGATCCAGCAGTATTATAACAATCAGTTTAAATCTTTTAACAAACATGAGCTCAAAAAGCTTAACCTGTGCTGACACACACACAGATTTAAACAATCAGCACATGAATCTCAATAATGGTGACAATCAAAAATATTTAGATAATGGGAGTTTTGTACTATGCTAGTACCCAGCATGCATTGCAGCAAGGTACATTTGATTGTCACCATTGTTGAGATTCACATTGTTGTGTCAGCATAGATTGACTTTTTAATGCTTGTTAAAATCTTCTAACTGATTGTTGTAATACTGCTGGATCTCATGCTGCAGAAACACATGATTTGTTATGTGAAGATATTAATGAAACAATTGTTAGATTAAAAAAAAATTAGCATGAGTTTCATGATGATTATAAATTCATCAACAGATAACCTCCATCACCTGACCTCAATTCTTTTTAGCTTTCTTTGATGCCGCAAATTTGTTTAACAAACACACTGTCACAGCAGCCAAAAAAGACAAAAGATAGAATGAGAGTTAAGAGCGCAACTAATGGAAACACTAATCACTGTTATGGTGACACACATTAGAGTTAAACCTCTGTTAATTCTCAATAAAAAAACTTTTGTAGATGTCTAACAGAAATAAAGTCAGTCTGGTTTGTAATAAGTGAAGCTGGTAATGCAGTTTGTGGAGTTGTTTAATCCTCCTCTGGTGACATCTCCAGAGATTTAATGTCTTCTTTTATCTTCAGTTGATTTTATCTTAGGTTGTGGCTGAAGTCAGTTGTATTTCTTGTGCTTCTGCTTATCTCTTTTTCTGTTCTCTTCTTTCCTTCAGTGATTCTGCTTGTTAACAGGCTTACTAAGGCTGAAATTACTTCATATTTAATATTTACACAGATTCTTTGGCTCAGATAAGGTCCAGTTCTGGTTAATTTTGTGGCATTGCTATGGCCTGCTTGTGGCTCAAATCTGGCAAACAGGAGCGGTCCGCCCAAGTGCCATCATTCCACGCTACATGTGGCCCAGATCATCTTTCCACGGGTGCCAGATGTGGGCCGGATCTGGGCCAACACAATGTTGCTATGTGGGAAAACAATAGTGTCAATAGTGAATCTAACACTCATCTATAAATATTGTTTCTAATTACACCTAATTATATATTCTCTGTCTGTATAGATGTATATATATAGGCATGTAAGTCATCATACAGTTTGATTTTAAACCCAATATTGTCTGTTTTTGGCTAATTCTCAGAGAAATTACCTTTAAAGCCATAGCAGAATTGTGTCTCCGAGCAACACAGTGTTAATTTGTTTCTGAATGAATCCACGTTTTAAATGAATCATGTGAACCAATGACTAACACAGAATACAGTAGCCTGTTCATTAAGTGAGCTGCTTACTTCCTGAATGCATCAGCAGTTTGAATGAATCGAATGAATGAATGACTTAAAGACATTTACCGTCACTGGCTGGCAGTTTTAGTTTTGTTATTTCTCATCATTTGATAAAAAAAAAATCAACAACCCTCATGCTGTTTCAAACCTTTATGGCTTTCTCTTGCACAACAGAAAGTATTTTGAAGACAGTTAGTAACTAGGCTAGTTTTAGTTACCAGTGACTTTCACTGGATTACCAAAAAATACTGGTTCTCAAATGATCTTTTATGTTGCATTGTTGCTGTTGTAGCCCTAATATTTATGTTATAAATTTTATGTTAAATCAAATCAAATATGTCTATGTAAAGCTACTATTTGTAATGTTTACTTGACACTTTCTCATTTAACACTATAATGGCTTTAATTATCTTTTGTGGGTAATTTCACAGCCAAATTTAACTTGCGATTAACTAGATTAATTAATTGACACATCATGTAATTTATATATATATATATATATATATATATATATATATATATATATATATATATATATGTGTGTGTGTGTGTGTGTGTGTGTGTATTTGATTATTGAGAAGCAGGTTTCAACTGACTTACCAGAGCTACAGTATTATATGATTTATAACTAAATCTTATGGTTTTTTTAATGGAAAAAAGCAGTTCACAATTCACACTTTTAAAGTAAGATGTGACATACCCATTATTTCCAAGTGCTCCTCCTCTGGACGTCTGGGTTTTCTTTCAGTAAAAGTTTTATCTAAATATTCCCGAAACACCACCTTCTTATATTTTGGACCAATTCTATATTTTGAATGTTCAAGATAGATTTCTCCAGGGCTAAGTAAAGCAGGAAAGAAAGGAAAATCACAAGAGATAATATGGGCATGAATGAGTCTAAATGTGTATGTATTCTAGCAATTTAAAAAAAAAGTAAGGTCACACGAGTAACACAAGTCTCAACTGGAGTGTTAACTCTATTCCTAACTTTTCCTGACTCGTCCTTACAGACTGTAAAATGTCTGTGTGCACATATGCTTTTAAGTTTGTGTGTATACCTGTACTCTGTAGTTTTGTGTTTCTCCAGTTCCCATGTGCGGTCTGGAGCATAATTCCACTCGACCTCCTCTGCTGCTATGAAGTACTGCACTGTGGAGGGGAAATGTTCTGCTGCAGGAGTCACTGCTGAACAGGACTTGACTTCATAATGTTGACGCATGCCAGCTTGGTAGTGTTCACCCGTAAGACAGCTGAGCTCAAACTGGCCTGATAGGAGAAGAGCATACTGATGAGCAAATATCTTTAAATCATTTAACAATACAACAACAAGCTTTTCATACATTATACATTTTATACCCAACAACTGTATATGTATATACAACAACTGTATACACTGTGTTGAGACAAGCTGCGTTTGGTCTCGTACTCTGTTTTTCCCTCATCATTTAGACAGGCTCGTATAACTCCACTACTCAAGAAACCCACCCTCAACCCATCTTTTTTAGAGAACTACAGACCAGTTTCCCTTCTTCCTTTCATTGCAAAAACTCTTGAACGAGCTGTGTTCAACCAAGTCTCTACATTTCTCACACACAACAACCTCCTTGACATCAATCAATCTGGCTTCAGAAGTGGACATTCAACTGAGACTGCCTTGCTCTCAGTTGTTGAAGCTCTAAGACTGGTCTGATCTGTCCACTGCTTTTGACAGGGTTAACCACTAGATCTTCCTATCAACCCTACTGGCAAAAGGCATCTCAGGAACCACACTTCAATGGTTTAAATCTTACCTATCAGATAGGTCCTTTAAAGTATCTTGGAGAGGTGAGGTGTCCAAGTCACAACATCTAACTACTGGAGTGCCTCAGGGCTCAGTTCTTGGACCACTTCTCTTCTCTGTCTACATGGCATCATTAGGTTCTGTCATTCAGAAACATGGCTTTTCATACCACTGCTATGCTGATGACACTCAACTCTATCTCTCATTCCATCCTGATGATCCGACAGTAGCTATTCGCATCTCAGCTTGTCTAACAGACATTTCTTCCTGGATGATGGACCATCACCTTCAACTCAACCTTGCCAAGAGAGAACTGCTTGTTATTCCATCAAACCCATCGTTTCATCACAATTTCACCATCAAGTTAGGCACATCAACCATAACTCCTTCAAAAACAGCTAGAAGCCTTGGAGTTATGATTGATGACCAGCTGACTTTCTCAACCCACATTGCTAAAACTGTCCGATCCTGCAGATTTGCTTTATTCAACATCAAGAAGATCAAGCCCTTTCTTTCAGAACATGCTGCACAACTCCTTGTTCAAGCTCTTGTTCTGTCCAGGCTGGACTATTGCAATGTCCTCTTCGCAGGTCTTCCAGTCAGTTCTATCAAACCTTTACAATGAACACCTCGATTTGCACTGGCTTCCAATAGCATTGATGTTTGCCTACAAAACTACCACTGGCTCTGCACCCATTTACCTAAATTTGTTACTTCAGACTTATGTGTCCTCTAGAAGCTTGCGTTCTGCAAGTGAACGTCGCTTGATTGTGCCATCCCAAAGAAACACAAAGTCACTTTTACGGACTTTTAAATTAAATGTTCCCTCCTGGTGGAATGACTTCCCCAACTCAATCCGAACAGCTGAGTCCTTTGCCATCTTCAAGAATTGGCTTAAAACACATCTCTTCGCTCTTTATTTGACCCTCTAACTTTAACACTCACTATTCTAATTTTATTCTTTAAAAAAACTAACTACCTTTCTAATCTTTTTGTATTCTATTTTCTTTTCATTTGCTCTATTCTTTTTTATTCTATGTTTTCTTTTTATTTATTATATTATTTAAAAGCCCATGCTACTGTACGTGTACTGTCCCAGCCAGCAATGACATGTGGGGCCCAGATGGGTTAAGTACGGGTTCCATGGTTACGCAAAGTAACTATGTAGGCCTATTGAGTTATGTAATTACTTACTGTTCAATTTTTTGTAACTTGTAGTAACTCTACATGTAGGCTAATCAAGTATGTTGAGATTGAGTAATTGTAACTCAATACATTTCAAGTCACGCTAGTCACCAAAGAACAAACATTGCATACATGTAGATCTTTGCCAAAACAATCCATCAGTCATTTCTGTTAGTCATGCAGAAAATGAAAAATGTAACCCCAAAAATGTAAAAAACATCAAAATAGGTCAAAGTTTATGCTGTGTTGAGTTATGCTGATTAGTGGACTCTCAGAAAGGTTGCAGGCCTAGCGTACCACTTCAAATAATAGCCCAGTCCCGGACGCCTGTCCCTTGGGGCAGAAACACATATTTAGACAACTAGGGATGCTCAATATTATCGGGCGATATTGGCTATAAAATTCAATATCTGTAAATATCGGTATTGGTTGAGAGATCTTTACAGAGCCCACTTTAAGCTCATAGGGTCATTCACAGTTGAATCCTGGTGCAAGCCCACTTTATACCCCTTTAGGCAGGTGGGACCCAAATTGGTCTGACATGAATTACCCAGTTAAGACCCACATAAGACCCTTACAGGTCCCACTTAAAACCCATCTGGGCATCCACGGCTGGATCCTGGGTGCAAAACCACTTTAGTCCCATTTGGGCAGATGGGGCCCAAATGGGTCTGACATGAATTGCCCAATTAAGACCCATGCAGTACCCTTACAGGTCCCACTTTTAGTACGTCTGGGCTTCCACGGCTTGTCCCAATGTGGATCTCGGGTGCATAATGGGACCCACATTTGCCGCCCATGAAGCCCTCATCTGGGCCCCATATGTCATTGCTTGCTGGGGTGTTAACGTAACTGAGACTTGTTACAGCACTTATATATCATAGCTCTTTTTGTTGTTTTTGATTGCTTCCACTGTCCTCATTTGTAAGTCGCCTTGGATAAAAGCATCTGCTAAATGAATAAATGTAAATGTAAATAAATGTATATAAAGGTGTCTGGAGGAAAAAAAATCTGAATATTCTTGGAAACAAACATTGTTAGTCAGGTTAGGATCTCAAAATCATTATTAGTAAAAGCATTACAAGTAACGTGTCAAAACCAGTCATATCTTCCATTGCTTGAGTGTACAGGATAAGCATTTACACACTTTTATCCCTGATGTAAAAGTGCTGTGACTTACCATTATTGTCAGGTGTCATAGAAACAGTCACTGCTGTATGCGGGAAGACATTGAGAGTGTCACGGTTCATCCCGTCTCGTTGAAACGTGTTACCCTCGAAATACACCCCATGGATATCCACCTCAGAGCCCAAGCCAAGTATGTGCCACATAACATGTTCTCCGTCACACAAGTCCAGAGCAGGCAGGTTTCCATACATGAAGCCATTCACCGCTGAGAGGGAACACACACTCATTCTTTATTAGAATCCCGTCAAATCATAAACTTGCTTATTCACAAAGTGTGGATGTAAATGCACATGATCGTGTGATTAAACACATATGCATACCGTGCATCTTATTGCTTTCCTGAAACTCCAAATTATTTGGATTTGAATCACGACTGCCAAACTGTTTAATGTTTTCTTGCAGATACCAGCTTTCATTCTCATCCATCACAGAGAACAGGAGAAAAAACTCATGCTGAATTTTGTTGGCATACTAAAGAAACGCACCAATAACATGGAAAAACACATGACACACAAACACATAGGCCATTAGATTTACTTGCATTACATTCAGTGTTCACTGAATTCTTCAAACAATCAACCCTGTAAGAAACTGTAAGAAAAATATTTCTTTGTTCTTTCATTTATGGAAATTTACATTTATTAATAACTACAAACTGACATTTAGTCTCAAATGCTATGCCCAACTGAGTGACTGATTGATTTAGGAAAGATTTGCAAACATGATATCTAATAAAACAGTGCATATAAAACAAACTTTGATGTTTTTGGTTGACAGTCAAGCAACCTCTTTTCACAGAATGATCCTTAATTTGTAAACCCTATTTTGTACCATATTGTATGTGCCAGTTCATTACCTGATGGCTACTTCCATCAAGAACACCTTTCTTGCACACTTGTATGGGCCCAAATAAACCAGAGTTAGTGTCCCGAACAGGATCAACAGCAGAATAGTAGAGGTATGAAAGACAAGGAGGATCACTGCTGGAGGGACCTTCAATTGCTCTCCAACGATAGGTGAACTTTTCACCAGGAGCCACAGAGGCTCCAGTTTTCTGAGTACCTGTTGAGGAGGCAACAGAACACAAAAAAGAATCTAAAATCTTAGCCTCATGACTTAAAACTTGGACTTATGTTTTGTATTTTAATACTGTAGCCCAAATGTGATGCAATGTGTGTGTAAAGCTGTGAAATAGTATCGTCACCAAAAGGTCTAAAGCAGTGGTTTTAAGCTTTCTTGAGTGAATTCGCCCTCTTTGCTTTGCCCATTTAGAAACCCTTGATTGAAGATCTATGTGTGTGTTTAGCTGTAGCTGTATATGACTTACCATCCGTATACTTTGCTCCTTCATAGGTCTTCTCATAATGCAGACCATGTGGCTGAATGCTGTATTCACGTGTAGCTTTGTTGAAGAACGTCACGATGATGACGTCACCAGCCTCTGCTCTGATTACAGGACCTATAGTGGGAGGGGTGTAGAGAAAACTGATCATTTAAAACCAGTGGTTAAAACTGGAGGCACGTTTTGCATGTCTTCTTAATCAAACACACCTGATTCAGGGCATCAGCTCAGTAGTAGACACTTCAAGACCTGAAATTGGTGTGTCAGAGAAAGGAGGCATGCATAATGTGCTGTTTTGGGGTGCCTCCAGGACCAGGGTTGGGAACAGTTGGTTTAAACTACATGATTAAGACTGAAAGGCACCTATAGGCCATATTACTATAGTTCTTATTCAGAAACATTAAAGTCGACATGAAATCAAAATTAACCATATTTTTCTTTATTTATGTTACTGGCCTTATTGTTAACTATTCATATATGCATTATTTTTTTTTCCATATTATTTTTTTTTGTACCTCAAACCTTCCAAATGAATCCTCTTTGCTGAAATTTCGTTTCATGCCAACTCTTACATATTATCAAAGATGAATATCAGTGTTCTTATACATGCAAGACACAAGGGAGGATTTACCCAGAATTCCAAGATGCACATCTGAGCCCACAATATGTGTTTTGGTAGTAAATGTGTCATCAGTGTATGAAATGTATCTGGCCTTCTTGTATTTTCCACCCAGCTTACCACCATCACGACTGAAATACGATTCAGAGTCACTGCAGGAAAAGAAAGACATTTACGTAAATAAAAGTAATCTAATACAATTACGAAATCAACATGCATATAACAAATAAAAATAAAAAAGGTAAAAATCAATTATAAATAGAAAATACCAGACAAGCAATTACTGCGACATTTCTCATTTATCTTTCAGTTTTAGATATTTTCAATGGTTTTCTATGACTTTATGAATTTTCAGGCATTTTCTGTGAAATATTGCCCAAAGTTAATCCCCTCCAGATTTATTGAAAAACATTTAAAAGCAAAGCTTAAACCTGACCACCGCTCCTCAGAGCCTTCAGAATCCCTCAGCAATTTCAGATTTCAGATCTAGCAGGTTTTGAGTTAATCGATCGTGCATTTAAGCATCTCCAAATCTGAGTTTTACCTGTCTGGTTCAGTAAGTGATTTATTTGTCATATAGTTCATCCCTGAAGGGGCGTAGTCCCAAACCATCTCCTCAGCAGCGATGTAGAAATGTCTCTCTTGGCCAGGGGCCTCTGTTGGAGAGACTGAGGAGCCACAGGCCGAGACTTCATAGAAACTCTGCATACCTGCTGCTCACGAGAACAGAGAGCCAATCAGATACACTGAAATCATTCACCAACTCATGAAAAGTAAACTCAAGTTTAAGTAAACTCAAGAAAAATAAACTCAAGTTTAAATAAACTCAAGTTAAAGTAAACTCAAGTTAAAGTACAGTAAAGTCAAGAAAAGTAAACTCAAGTTTAAGAAACTCAAGAAAAGTAAACTCAAGTTAAAGTAAACTCAAGTTTAAGTAAACTCAAGTTTCATAAACAAGTTAAATGAACTCAAAGAAAAAGTTACAAGTAGTCCTTTTGAATTGAATTTCTGATAAAAAAAAACAGAGTTGAAACTCTGAAAATAATTTACATTTAGAATAACGTAAATTATTCTGACAAGTTACAGAACATTAATGGATTCAAATTGTTGGTATGACATAATGATGAATGTTCTTTTCCAGTGTGCAGGAATTCAAAGGAGCTTAAAACAAGAACACTATAACAAGCCAAAAATCTAAACTGAAAGTAATCATACACTGATTAGAGCCAAAAAAATGAGGAACAAATATTAGGCTTCACACAGAGATGACAGAAAGACAGTTACTACCTTGTACATGTTCGTTGACTTGGCAGCTTAACAACCATTTTCCTTCTGTTCTGGGGATCATTGTTGCTGTGACAAAAGTGCCCGGAAACAGACTAAGCACATCTGTGCGGTGCATGCGATCCAGGACGGTGTGGCCATGGAAATAAGCTGAATGAATGTCCACCTCATTGCCAATGCTGAAGAGATGCCAAGACACGGGACGTCCGACACACACTTTCAGCTCAGGCAAATTACCATAAACATAGCCATTGATTGCTAATGGGAAGAAGACAAGGACCAACTGAATGAATGACACTGAGAGAATAATGATGAGATGACATGAACTTCATAATTAAACGTGTGACCCTGGAGCACAAAAGAAGTCTTAAGTCTATGGGGTATATTTGTAGCAATACACACCATGGGTAAAACATTTTTTTCCTTTATGCCAAACATCATTAGGATATTAAGTAAAGATCATGTTCATAAAGATATTTGGTAAATTCCCTACCACAAATATATCAAAAATTTGTTTTTGATTAGTTATATGTAGACTTTCCTAATATTTAGATTTTTTTAGCACTCCCATATTCCAGATTTTCAAATATTGTCCTCCTAACAAACCATACATCAATGGAAAGATTAATTATTCAGCTTTCAAATTATGTATTAATCTCAATTTCGAAAAATTTACCCTTATGACTGATTTTGTGGTCCAGGGTCACACGTAAGGAAAACAATAATTCTGCCTATTATTCATTTAGATAAAAAAAAATGTCAGGCTATAGAAATTAACACCACAAATGGCTGTGTTTGTATTTTAGAGTGCAGAGAACTTTGGATATCAAAAGCATGGGCATGGTAGTGGGGGGAAAAGTGGACCTGACTACCCAGGGCACCGTCTAGGGAGAGGGCCCTTTGAAATCCCATCAATTTTTTTTTTTGTACATTTTTTTGTAGCCTAATTCGAATTAATTGCCCCCCCCAATGGTTTAGTCCGCCCATAGACGGCAGCCGGCGGCAAACAAGTAACGCAGTGAGTCTTGAGCGGTCTAGAGCCTGGGAGCCTAATCATGCTGCACAAAAAAAAGCCCAAATCGGGCTTTCAAAAAAAAGAAAGACAGGAAGGAAAAAGAAAAGAGGCAGAATGAGGGGAGGCAGATGATGACTGCTTTCTTTCCAAAAGGTGAAATGAGTTTGCTTGTTATGCACCTACATCCAATTAAAGTTAACCTAGTCAACTCCAGACAGCTGCTGCTAATGTATGTATGCTAATGTTAAATCTTTAGCTTAGTTTGTCAACCAGGCTGCTTGTTGCTGTAAGTAAATTATGGGCCAGGCCTAACGTCAGGTTGCCAACATTAACCAGTTTCAGAAACAAACAGTGCTGTGCTTAAAAGCTATAGTCAATGCTCAATAAATTCATGATGTTATCAAAGCCAATGAATAGGGTTGCAAAATTCTGGGAATTTTCAAAGTTGGAAAATTTCCATGGGAGTTTACAGGAATATAAGGGAATTAATGGGAATTTACAAAACTGAAAGGTTATTCCTTTATAGTTGACATTTTTTTTTCATTATGGCAGGCTTAGCTTATTTGATTGGTTTCTGAGGGTACAGTTGTCTCGTGTTCTCCTGTTCAAAAATAAATGTTTTTAATTTAAAACTTGGATCAGTATCATGGATCAAAATGTTAGTACACAAACGAACCCGATGTAGCTTAAGGTTTAAAGGTATTTGAGCACAAGAAGGCCAAATGCATCAATTCAGGTGGTGAATGAAAGAACCAGTCATTACTATAATCTGATTTGATTAAAGATTTAAACACTATTTATACTTGTTTATATTCAAATAATTAAAAAAAAAAAACTTCATTCAAAATTGAATTTTCATTTTGCTAACCCGCATCATACAATGGCATGTGTAGGGGGCCCACTGACATTGAGAGTATACAGGGCCCAGAATTTGGTGCTACGCCCCTGATCAAAAGCAAAACTAAACTTTTCTGAATGGCTTTGTTTCAAAGTGGAACAGATAAAAAAGGTACTTTCCATCGAAGTATGCAAAACATCAGCTAAATATGCCACCATGGGAATGTATGGGCTTATTTTTATAAAACCTTTCACTGTTGGTTACAGACATTAATGTAGCTGTAGTTTGAAAAAAAAAAGCTGCAGTTTTGATGCCCAGTAGTGTGTGACATGGTACCAAAAGTTCAGTAGTCAGCACCAAACACAGTGAAATTTTATCATTTCAAGACTAAAGATTTTTCAGTAGATTTACAGTAGCAACTGTTTAAGTACTACAGTGCAATGCAAGCTGCTTTGTAGAAGTGTATTTGTATAAAACACATTAATATAAATGGTTCCTCATTAGAACACAAGAAGCAACAGCCCAGTGTTTATGTATGGATAAGGTTAAAGACTGAGACATCCTGAGACTTACAGTGCATGAGGTTGGACTCTCTGAAGTCCTCGTCTACATCTTCATCAAGTTGTTTTGCTGAAACTGGATCAGAGCATAACCCTATATTCTCCGTCATGTACCAGCTCAAGTTCTCATCCACCACACTGAACATCAAAATGAAATCTTCATCCACATCAGAGCGCTTTTGGCTAGAGCCTAAAGAGAGGAAAAAGATATTAGGAAAATACTTAAGAGTTAGAAGGGAGGAGTGGTTGATGCTAAGTAGTTGACTGTACAATCTTCTGTGTCCGTGTAAACTAAATTTATTCCACACATGTGCAGATTATTACAGCTTGTGTGTGGACCTTACGTTTGCAGATGAGCAGTGGTCCTATCAGCCCTGATGCAATGTCTTTTGGTGAATCAACATGTGAATGGTAAATCCAGGTGAGACAGCGGGCATCTGCTTCAGTAGGAGCGTACTCTGGTTTGACCTGCCAGGTGTATGTGTAGCTCTCACCTGGAGCCACTTCATCATCACTCTTATCACGACCAGTCGTGCCATCCGGATACAACGCTCCTAAAACACAAGAGTAACTAATTCACACGTGTACATTCTCATCTGTTCAAGGGTTCATATTTGACAAACTGTAACAAATCTAGGACTTTAAAAGGGGCACACTGTATCAACACTGGATTTTCCTTGCTCTTTTAGTATACAACTCAATAAACAAACTTGCCTCCAAGTCCAACCAGATTTTTATTGAAGCTACTCTCATTTGGAAATATTTGTGGTACTGGTATCACAAGCATGACTAACATGTTTACACAGTAATTCCTATTCAGAAAATTGGCCCGCGATGGAAGTAAACACTGTAAAGTTAAACTTAACCTCAAAACAATTATGAACAAATGACAGGGAAAGTTGCTTGTTAATTTGTTACATGGTTAAAAACAAAGGTGTTGTACCAAGGTTACACAAAAAAAATAATAAAAACAAAAAATAATAATAATTACATTAAAATATTTGGTATCAAATTTTCCATCTATTTGGATTACACGGTTTTAGCACAAATTAATATTCATATGCATCAGTCATACGCAATTGAAACGGGCAAGATTTATGTAATAGTTCATCTTGTTGGAGTTAAGGAGATGATTACGTGACAGTTGAGCATTAATGATGAACACTTGCTGATAACAAACAGAATCGCTGGAGGAAAGAGAAACAATGAGAACAGAAAAAGAGAAACAACTACAACTCTGGCCTTGTATGAAGATAGCTAAACAAACTCTGAGTTTACAGTTGACATTAGTTGATAATTATTCTAAATATTTAAACAGTATGAATATAATAAAAAAAAAATATAAGAATTGAATAAATAATAATTAGCAGATTTTGTCAAGGCAAACCACTGCGCTCTCCCAGCTGAATTAGGTGCCAAGACCTGTATTTCTTCAAACATTACAACGGTTGGTCTGCTCTCTTTAGCGTTTTATTGGAGTCAAAGCAGGATATAAAATAGGCAAATGTTTTGGCTATCTGCATTGGTCAGTCTCGAATGTTTGTCTGTTTTATCTCCTGCTTTGATTCCAATACAAGTCTAAAGAGTGCAGACCAACCGTAGTAATGTTCTAACATTTTCTATAAAATGCTTTAATTTGAAGCAAGAGGGGAATATTGCATCAGATATTTGTCACTTTGCTCACAGCTGATTGGCTACTTGTACTATGCCTAGCATGCATTGCGTCATGAAGCGTTTTGTTGATTGTCAGCACTGTTAGGATTTACACACTGATTGCACTGATGTCTGTGTGTGTCTATATAATAACATAGCAACACTGCAGTAGAATCACAAATATACTATAATAAACAATGCAAAAGTAACGCATCACGCATTTAATCAGCGATTAGACTCTTATTTGTCAATGTCAATGTCAATGTCACCTTTATTTATATAGCGCTTTAAACAAAATACATTGCGTCAAAGCAACTGAACAACATTCATTAGGAAAACAGTGTCAATAATGCAAAAATGATAGTTAAAGGCAGTTCATCATTGGATTCAGTTATGTCATCTCTGTTCAGTTAAATAGTGTCTGTGCATTTATTTGCAATCAAGTCAACGATATCGCTGTAGATGAAGTGTCCCCAACTAAGCAAGCCAGAGGCGACAGCGGCAAGGAACCGAAACTCCATCGGTGACAGAATGGAGAAAAAAACCTTGGGAGAAACCAGGATTTGATTGTGATCAATGAAGTAGATGATTATGATTATATCACGTATATCATCAATTAAAATGTTTCCTTTCTCTTTGGAGTGTTACAAGCTTTTGGTGCATAAAGAAGATCTGTAAAGTTACAAAGACTAAAGTTTCAAATCCAAAGAGATATTCTTAGTAAAAGCCAAGAGTCAACCACACCCCCTAAAATGTGAGGATTGTTTCCTGAGAGAGAAATATTACAGTGCATCTGTGGGATAAAGGCTGTTTCTATAATGTTGGGCAGTTTCAACTTTGCAAGAACAGTCTGGCGCTTCTGACTCACAGTCTGTAAGTACGTTTTCATATTTAAATAATTTGTCACTGATGATTCAAACACAAGTTTTGAGCAGTGTAGAGTAGTACTTGTTGTTTGTCATTTCTCCAATCACAAATGCAGACATGGTTTTATGTTTACGTGGCGCGATACGCAATGCTTAAGAACACAGTATAAGTCATTATAATCTGTAATTATGTCCCCATGGGATGCAACAAATGCATTGTTTGTAAAGGGTTTTATTGGTTTTGTCTCGTCGCACCAGGGCACAGCATCACAGTATGTTAAGAGGCGTGACATTTCCGTCACACTCTTGAGGTATTCAGCCAATCACAACACACTGGATAACTAGCCAATCAGAGTACACCTTGCTTTTCAAAATGATGAGCTTCGTAAAAATCAACACATTTCAGAAAGGTGGGGCATAGAGGAGAAACAATAATGTGCAGTATGTGAAAAATAGTGTTTTTTAACCTTTAACCACATAAACACATTTCATTACACCAAATAGACAAAATAATGTTATTTTTAGCAATGTCACATGACCCCTTTAGTTTTGTTTCTCTTGGCTTTCTTTGTCATACTAAATGTATCTTACAAACAAACATTAAGTTATAACAGCCACAAAAAAGATGTCAAAGAGTCAAGAGCCCAACAAAAGCAAACACTGATCCCCTTGATGGGGATTTCAAATGAAATATTTTCAACAAAACATTAACCTCTGTAATAGCCAATAAGAGCTTCTGTAGATGTCTGATAAAAATAAAGTCAATCTGGGTTGCGTTTCCCAGAAGGATCGTTAGCTAGCTATGATCACATGTTCCATTGAACAATATAGGTAACGAGAAACGTACTACCATAGCTGCTTTTAGGAAACACCCATGTTTAGTCATGAGCGAAGCTGGTAGTGCTGTTTGTGGAGTGGTTTAATCATCTTCTGCTGAGACCTTGAGAGATTTAATGACTTCTTTTAATTCAGTTGATTTCATCTCAAAGCTGTGGTTGTGAGTCATTTGTATGTTTTGTGATTCTCTCTTTTCTGGTCTTGTTGTTTTTCTTTCCATCAGTGATTTCCACAAGCAATTCTTCTTGTTTACAGCAGGAGTTCTTCACTAATGTGACATAATTCGTCACATAATTATCATATTTACCCAAACACTGCTTCAGTGGTACAATATGACACTGCTACACAATTTTTATTTATTGTTCTGTGGTTGATTTATGGGCTATGCGTGAAGAGACTCTAAACTGCTGTTGTGACCCAAAGATAAACACAAAAAGACAGCAAAATCAACAGAAAAAATGGGATGAAGGGAAAAGTAGAACTAGTAATGGAACTGATAGAGAGATAGTGTGAATCCTACCTTCTGAATTCTTGTCATAGAAGACTCCATGAGGGTGGAGAGAATAAGTCCTGTTTGCAAAGTTCTTCAAGTGCACTTCTATGACATCTCCGACCTCAGCTCTTATAATGGGTCCAAGGAAGCCAAGCCAGGTAGGTTTAGCTATTTCCTTGGAATAAGAGCCATCTGTGTACTGTCTGTACAAAGCTTTCTTGTAAACACTCCCTATCCGGGTCTTGCCTTTTGACAGAAACAACGACGCATGTCTGTTCAGGGAAGAGAGAAATAAATAAATAATGATAACAATCAGGGGCATTGCACAAGATCCAGGGCCCTATGCATAGGCAGTCCTGATGGGCCCCCATGGCCCCGCCCATGAAAATATCCAGGTAAATAAAATACATTCTAGACTTTTCAAGGGCCCTGGTAATCAGCACTGGTTTTACCCCCAGTCCGACGCCCCTGGTAGCAATAATTCAATAATCGGTAATGTCCATCATACAATCAGATTACTGTTTGTATTACAGTGTAGGCCTACAGATCAGGATACATGTTACTACTAATAACAATACATGCTATAAGAATAAACAATAAAAGTGTTAGCCTCCAGCACCAAGTACTTACTTAAAAAACCTTTATTCACATAAAAAGGCTACTACGTGTTATTGATTAGTCACCCAGCAGACCATTACAATAAACACAGTAATGTAGCATGTCGCTCATTACTTTAACTGTTACTGGTACATAGATATGCGTCATTTTTACTCACTCATCTTGCTCAATGCTTCGGTTAGTGATGAGGTTTCTGCCGCTCGGCGCGTAATCCCAGAAGTCCTCTTTTATGGCTATATAATACGTCCTCTTGAGACACTCGGCTTGCTGTAGCGCGATCACAGCCGTCACGAACACGCACAGCACAGACACAGACATCGCTTATATCTGTACACAACTACAGACGACCATAATCCAAGCCCAAGTCCAGGAGTCGCGCACGAACACAGCCTTGAGCGAGGTTATTGATATCGAAACTGAAAGCTCACTTCACATGGGCGTTTCTTGGCGAACCGGTTTCGTGTGTGCGGTTCTGCTGGCACATCAGTTTTAACGGCAACTCTTTCCAAAAACGAAACAAAAAAAACAAAAAACAAACAAAACAAAAATCCCCGGCGAGAGTTGTAACTTCGTTCCTTGCATTACATCCCCACCTGAAAACTTTAGAAAGATTTGCATTTATTATTCAGATGACGTGAAAGATGGATGTGAAACAAAGTGATTTGCATGTATGCGTGTGTAACATTTGCTGGAGCCTAGCTATGTTTTACATAATAGTCTGATAATAGGCTAAGAGAGTTTAGAGACAGAGTCCCAATCCCCTTCTAAACCTCAATTACGCTGTATTATTAACATAGCCTACTATAAAACTGAATATACATTGTGATGAAGAAGCTGTTTAATGGCTCTTTAGGACACCAAGCAGTAGGGACAATGGCCAAAGTGTCCAACAAGTCGGGTTGACAGGTCTTGTCTCTGAGATGGACACAGCAGAATATGGTCTGGAGAGCTGTGGGGCGTTGGCATCCTCCTCCTCCTCCTCCTCCTCCTCCTCAGCCACTGCCTGCTGTTTCCTGTTTAATAAGGAGATGACAGGAAGTCATCTGAGTAATGCTCACACACATGAGCTAGATGGAGATTCTCAAGTTAATGAGATAAGCAGCAGCATTTTGGCTGTAGATGCAGCAGATATCTGTTTAAATAAGACTAGCCTATAATACAAGTGGAAAACTGCAATCCAACAAGAAACAGAAACATGACAGCTTTGTTCAAACGAAGAAAAAAACAGCAAACTAATTAACCAAACCACAGGCTGTAAATACAAGACCAAATGAGGAACTAAACCAGAAACAGCAGGAAATCAAAAGCTTGGAAACCATTACAAAAAAGGGACTAGTCAAAACCGAAACAAAGGACAGAATAGAACAAGTAATAATAGTTTCACAACCAAAAAAACAAACAAACTGTTGGCATGTGACATATACTAATAGTCACCTAAAGAAGATTTACTTATTATTCATTTAAATAAATGTAAATAAATAAATAGATTTAAATATAAGTAACAATAGAAAAATAACATTTACAAAATATAACTAAATACATTAAAATTAAACAAAGATTATACTTTAAATAGACAAAAAAGGAAGAAAGATTTAGAAAGAATCGTTCAGTGCAGTCAGACAGTGTTTAATCAGGAATGCAGTTAAACAGATGTGTTTAGTGACCAGCAGGACACATTTAACATCCTGGAAGCTGATGAAGGAGGAATAATAGCTAAACACTGTCTCACCATGCTTCAAATGAACCCTAGTCTGAGAGCTTTATACTCTATTCAACCATATCTGCCAGGTGTTTAGGTCCAAGGACATTATAGGATTTATATACAATTAAAAGTACCTTAAAACTGAAAAACTGGAATCCAGTGTAATGATTAAAGAGCCGATGTGATTTGTAGATTTTTCCTGGTTTTGGTCAGGAGCCTGGCATCAGGGTTTTGTATTAGCTGTGACTGTCTAGTGGTCTTCTTGGGAAGGCCAGTAAGAAGCTGGTAATGAATGCATGAATAAGCTTCTCTAGACCTTGCTTGGACACAAAGGCCCTGATCTGATTTGTGCTGTTTTATAGATGCTGATTTAATCATTTCTGATACAGCTTCTGATGTTAAAATCACAGTCCAGGATGACAACACTAAACAATTAAACACATTTTTTAAGAAAGAAAGAAGTTGGAGTGTCCAGTCAACAGGACGTTTTGAGCTGTTGAACTGTTTCATGCAGAGTTTGACTAAGACTAAGTTCAGAGCCAACAGAGTAGAACACAGTTTACTAGGTAGCTAGTTTGAAGGGTTAATGAAGCTGTCCAGAGTTGAGCAGTGTCTCTGTGTTACTGACATTCTTGTTAATGACATTTGAAAAGAAGTGTTTTCCACCACATCACTTCTGCTTTTCTGCATTTTATTTTCATGCACTGCTTTTATGTTTCTCCATGATGCCTTATACTTGCTTGTAATTTTACTTTAATTAATAAATACAACCACATTCTGGTTGCAACTGTCCGTTCTAACATGGTAAATCATATATAATTGTAAAACTATTATGTTATCTAAAACGTATTATTCGCCTGTTTGTTGGGCTGCTATACTCATGGATGTACCCCAAGATCCAGACCTCTAAGTATTTGTGAGGTATATTATATAATAAAAGTTGTGAAACGATTGGCTAATATTAACTCTGCTTTGGTACAGCAAGCGTGTTTCACCACACTGTCTCATGATCTGCCCCAGCGGTCTAACGTCTGAGAACAAACCAAAGTAGGCGGGCTCTACGTCAAAGGAGTAGTTCACTTCCTGAACGAATGATGAGCACCGTTGACTTCGTACATCAATATACTGTCATTAAATGTCATTTTTACACTCACCTAACCCATAACTCATGGGTTCAATTATTTTTTTTACCCCATAATAATAGACAAATAACTTCCCTCTAACATTACTTTGAACTTGAGCACATATTGACTCTGTCCTCTTCATAGCTTACTCTGAGAACACACACACACACACACACTCAACAATAGTGTTTAAAGCTGTCTCTGCGGTTGCATTTGTGAAGCAACACCATCAACTAGTGGCTCTCTCTGAATATTAGTTCAGTATTCACTGACTTCACTGGTCCTGTACAGTATCTAATGGTTTTTACTTTCTGCTCAGTTGGACTTCACAAATGAGATGTTTCTTTTATATTGTGCTCCACTTGAGCCTTTGGTGGTCACAACATTTCCCCCTGACAACAGTCCTTTAGAGAAAGAAAATATACTTCCTAATATAGGAATGATCAATAGATTAAATTACATAACAGTATATTAAAAATTATACAGACCCGCCTTGAGCACAAAACCAGTCATTAGGGTCATTTTCTTTTTTTATTGAGATTAATGCATCATCATCTAAAAGCCGAATAAATTGGTTTGTTCGGATGACAATATTTGTCTGAGATACAACTATCTGAAAATCTGGAATCTGAGAGAGTGAAAAAATCTAAATATTGAGAAAATCATCTTTAAAGTTGTTCAAATGAAGTTCTTTGCATATTCTTTGCATATTACTGATCAAAAATTAAGTTTAGATATATTTACGGTAGGAAATTTACAAAATATCTTCATGAAACATGATCTTTACTTAATATACTAATGATTTTTGGCATAAAAGAAAAATGTTTGATTCTGACCCATACAATGTATTGTTGTCTATTTCTACAAATACATATACAGTATATTACAACATATTAAAAAATACATAAGGAATTGCTGCTTTCATATATTGAAAAATATGTGACAATATATTTACTTATATATTACAATATGTAATTTTATATTCAGTAATACACATTATAATATATAGATGCACATGTGATAAAATAAGACACTGCATGTGTAAAATATACTGAACATATATTTAACCATGCAGTATATATTCACATATATGGAAATATATATATTTTTAAGATTCAACAATCATTTATGATATACATGTTTTATATTTTAAAATACTGCAAGTGTACAGTAGCAAAAGCAGTGACTGTGCTGACAAGTGCACAGCCATTGTTTTTTAAAATATAGTAGCACATAATATTAATGTTGTTTGGCCAATCATCTTCCTGAACACAGACTCTACTCTTCTGAACAAACTTATACCAGAAAGAAATGCTTTTACAACACTGAACAATAATAGATCTCTTCCTACGTTAATACTGAGCAAAACACATGACATAAGACTTTTTTATCTTTTCAATTTTAACATTTTTACTCTGCTTTAACATTCAAAAGAAAAGCATGCTGGGAACTCTCTCTGTGAATGTATGCATATATGTATACAGGAACATCTATGTGCAATTTATACTCAAAGGATCACACGTTATGAATATTCAGTTTATTTTTGTCTCCATTTCTAAATATATTTTTATGTATCATTATATAACTATATATTTTCAATGCATATTGCTGTATATGGAAAAATATAAGCAATAATTTCCAATATATGGAAATGTATTATTTTATACATCCCTTTATATTTTGCAGTATATTCCCATATTTTTGTTCTGTGGGGTCTTAAATAAAATGCATGCAATTGTTTTGCCTTTCAGCACATCCCATGTAGCTTCAACTATCATGGCCCTGGAATGAATCAGCATATCCACATCAGATCAGCTCCACCAACCACAAACTAATATGTCTGTTTTGCTCATAGTCTTTCACCACAAATGCATATGGATGATCAGTTCTCTCAATCACTCCACTGACACACTTTAGTTTTGCACATTTTGGTATTGGTAATTAGTAATTTTTGTAATTAGCGCCCTTGCACTTTCTGTCTTCCTGACAGCTTAGATCCTTGATAATGACGTTCCCACCGCCCACATCTATGGCACTGTCTCTCACTCTTTTCTCCCTCTTGTTCTGGGATTCTCATTTGATTCTGTCCCACTTTTTTCAATATGATGCACCAATCCTGTTTTTCTGGCCTGCATGGCAGACATTGGTATTTCCACACATTAACAGTGCATGGCAATTTCAATTAGTGTTAGTGTTCTGTCCAGATTTCTGCAGATGCAATCCAATCTACATTTGCTCAAATCACTAACACATTATTTCCTTTGTCAGCTCTAAAGTCACTGTCTTTAGCAGCTTGTCTAAGCCACATTTTGATAGAAGGCCTCTTGCTAATGCAGTGTTTACTCAAGAAACAAAGTATTAAGTGTGATCACAGCAGTGTTGTAATCACACAACACAACAGCTGAAAACGGCCATCTAGCACTGTGGTTCTTAAGTCTCCTCTTTGTGCAAGACAACATTTCACACCTAAGCTGATGCACATCTCTGGTACTTTCTACAATATTTGTAATAAAAAAGAAAAAAATCAGTTTAATGTTGTTGTTTTTTTTATTCATTTTAAATAAAATTGTTAATATAATTAAACTATTAAGAGCCCCCAGGGGGTCTTGGACCACTGATCTAGTGCAGGTTAATGTCTGGGATACTGATATAACCCTCATTCCCTGATGGAGGAAGTGGAGACGTTATGTCAAATGAAATTAGGTGTCTCTCTTCAGAGCCCCAATCACCTGTGAGTAGTACAAAAACGGACAATAAGAGCTGGTGAGTGGAACTTGCACACTGATATGGGTGTAATGTATCGCCTGAAAAGAAAAGGCAATATCACACTGCACAGATAAACACCAAGAGACAGGTCTGTAGGAGTTTGTTACCCCTGTAGGCATCTGTTACCACTGGTCAGACTTTGTTTTAACCTGACTGAACATGTTCATTTGCCTTTGTTGCGTCATGGAATGTCTGAGCAGAGTGATATGATTTTACAACAAACTCTGACTTAATCTGATCTGGCCACGAACCTTGATGACAAGGCAAAACTGTAAGTAGGTGCTCTTTTGTTTTATTTTGTCATCTTTTCAGGTGAAGAATGACACACAAAGACATTAATAACAGTAACATTTTTATAACCTCTCTCCCTCTCTGACTCCAAGTTTGTCGGTTTCTGTTGAAGCACTGTAGACATGATTTTTCATAAAATTCTAAATTCAGCAGCCATCTTGTTTGTGGGTTTTTGTCTGTGCGGTGGGAATTGGCCTGAAAGGGGTCATATGATGCTGCTAAAAAGAACATTATTTTGTGTATTTGGTGTAATATAATGTTTTTATGGAGTTGAAGGTTGTATTATTTTTTATAAATGATGACAGGACTCCTCTTCGAACTTCTACACATGTGGTCTCCTGTTTTTGTTTCCTTTACTTCCGCTGCATACATTGCATCACCTCCTATTCACCCACTGTCCCCTAGTGCCTATATGCAAGAACTACGTAACCCATCAGAATTACAAATCTATATTCAACAACTTGAATATTACATCCCCTTTCTTTTAAAACTTGACCTACTATGTAAATGAACACAATATTGCAGCTATGCAACTCCTTAAGGTATAATATACCAATGCAACAATCAGTATACAGAAGCACAAAAACATATCACTGTCACTGGTAGTAACAATATTTTTTTATAGGGCAGCGATCCGCCTACACCCTTTACAATTCTAGATCAAGGACGACTCTTGGTTTCACTTCACGTCCTGATCTGGTGACATAATGTGGAGCAACAGCATCAGTGTTATTCTTGTCTGTCTGCTCTGGTTGGTCCATGGGTACTGTGTGCAGAGCGCTTGAACAGATTTCAGGCTCGGCAGTAATAGGCTGTGCCTTATCTTGCAAAAGGTGACGACGATTGCTGCGGAAGACTTGGCCTCCTGCAGTACGTACATGGTAAGACCTGAAGGTGTCAGCAGGTTGAATGACTACAGCAGGATTCCATCTGCCCGATTCCTGAATTCGGACATGGTCTCCAGCCCGTAGTGGTGTGAGTGGTTTCGCAGACCTATTTCAGTACTTTTCCTGATATCGTTGCTTTTGTTCGCGCCTTGCATGGACATCATTTCCACTGAGAGTCTCGGGTTTCAGCTGTTGGTTAGTAGTTGGTTAGTAGTACTGCTCATCAGTATTTGGGCAGGTGATTTGAAGCCATCCACTGGGGTGTTCCTGTACTCTAACTGATGTATGGATCTTCCTTGTCTGCTTTTGCTTTGTCCATTAGTGATTTGGCAATTTGTACTGCCTTCTCACTGAGCCCACTGCTCTGTGGGTAATGTGGGCTGCTGGTGACATGCACAAAGTCCCAAGTATGAGCAAAGGTATCAAACTCTTTTGAGCTGAATTGAGGCCCATTGTCTGAAATAACCTTTTCAGGGATCCCATGTGCTGCAAATACTTTTTTCAGTTTCAGGATCACTGCAGCAGCTGTGGTGCTCTTGAGCTTCTCCAAATCAAAGTAACGGCTGTAGTAATCTACCACAACTATGTAGTCATCATCACTATTCCAAGTGAATAAATCAGTACCGACAGTTTGCCATGGCTGGTGTAAAAAAGGCCCCCTCGTGGCCGCTAAGCATCAGACACTTTACTGTGACTCTCTCTCTTTCCTACGGGAAGAATACTCGCTTCACCTGGACTCTTAACCAATCACAAGTTGACTCAGGATCGCTGCACCCTGGTAGCATTCTGTCCGAGACTTTTGCCAGTAGTGTACGCTAACTGCACGGACTTACAACCCATTTTGATACAACTGCTTTATCCTGTGTGCGTCTTTACAAGTAAGAATCTGTATTTTGTTGTTCCTTTACTGTCATTGCTGAGGCTAGATTGGTAGTGTTTTGGCTGTTTAGTGTTGCTAATTTAAGCTCAGGTTTTTTCTGCCCGATTAGGCCTTGCATTGTGATGCTTCTTCCTATGTATAAATGTATAAGTCTCCACTCGGGCATTATTCTTTGGTTACACATTATAGAATACCAGTTAAGCACCTTCTGCGCATAGTTTGTAAGCTATTGCGGTGATATTCGCCTTTAATCCAGTTAATCGGTTATAGAACAGGCACTTTCCGCATGTACACTGGTCGTCACGTGACACCTCTCAGAGCGGCCTGTTGTAGTTATTTATGTGACCAGCAGAGGGAGCCATTGTATAGCAAATGGTTTATGCTTCTCATTGTTATAGTTGTAGCAGCCTAGAACCATTGCCCAGCCTTTTTCATTCTTTTAATGCCATTTTCGGCCATGTTAAAATAATATTATTGTATTTTATTTCTGCTGTATTGTAGAATAGGATACAGTTAATACAAATAATGGTTTGTTGCATGATAATCATTCATATTCATTTAACTAATTATGTTTGTTTTTACTTCTTTATTTGTTTCAGAACCACACATCAATGTACATATTCAATCATGCAGTTGTAAATTCAATAAATACTTCCAATGAAGAAATCTTGCGTGATTCTGACCGATCACCCGCTGTGAGCTCTACCTAACGATCCACAAACTATTATAATTCAAAGAAGCCAGTCCTCTTCTAAACAAAGTGGTCCTTCGAGCCGGAGCCAGAGCCTGCAGCGGAGCAAGATGTCTACCACCTCAGATAACGAGTATAGTGCATGATCTAGGAGGCAGCGGTCCCTCCCTAACTACTTGCAAGATTATGACTTGTCTGATCTCCCGACCAGATCTCAAACCATGAAGCCTTCTGAGTCACAGCCCAGGGAGCGGCTAGACGAAGAGGACCACAGCAGACCTGATTCACGCTCTGCACCACCAGAAAGTCAGCTGCACCACAGCCCAGCGCGATGGTCAGTCACTGATAAATGGGAATCTTCTGCAGATGAGTGGAGAAGGGAGTGCCGCATACTAGAGCGTGAAAGGGAAGATCTCCTAGCATCAATTGAGGAATTAAAAATACAGAACGAGCAACTCAGAGCCAGGGCGGAGCCCAGCAATTCCAGTTCAGAGCCACTTACTGTAGCTGCCAGAGATAGACTTTACAGAGAAGGGCTGGATTATGGAGGTGCTTCAACCCAGTACAAATCAGTCTACTTCCGAAACAGGGAGACACCACCACAACGGTCCTCTGACAGACATCATGACTACAGTAGAGAGACAAAGGACTACAAGGAAACAACCAGGTATGACTCTCCCTCACCTAAGCGCTCTCCCGAGCCAGTACTCATCAAGCACCAGGCTTCGCGACGAAGCTATGAGTCCAGAGAAGGGTGCTACAGTTCTCAACATAATTATGAGCAGTGCAGCCACCGCCGCTCACCCGAGCGCTACGCCAGCTACAGAGACTCTTGTTATTTCTCCAGAGAATACAGAGAACCATCATGCCTAGGTGACTACTCTCCTGCACGCCGCTTCAGCTACTCTCCAGATCAGCGTGAGAGACATAGTCCCCCTTCACCTTGGCACGAGCCCAGACGCAGACGCTCAGTGACTCCCCCTGGTAGACAGGAAAGAACATACAGAGGGCCTACTCCTACAATCCCGAATTTCAACTGTCCTAACCCAAGAGACTTTGCGAGACTCCGTATTGCCTTAGACAATCTCCTTCCTAGAGATGCCACTGAACATTTCAAGTTCCGAATATTAGTGGATCATCTGAAGCTGGAGGAAGCATTGCTGGTGGCAGATTCTTACAGTAATTCTGACTACCCCTTCACTGACACAATGGCAGCTTTAAACCACCAGTATGGGCAGCCACACCAACTCGCCCTTCAGCGTATTGCCGAACTGATGGATGGCCCCAACATTCAGAGTGGAGACATCAAGTCTTTCATGTTGTTCGCCCTGAACGTCAGATCCCTGGTGAGCATGTTGGAGCAGCTCGGTTTAAAGGGGCAAGTTGAGCTGGACTGTGGTTCTCATGTCACCCGTCTACTGGGCAAGCTACCCCATGACCTGAGGTCCAGTTTCAGGCGTTACATCCACCCGCTCCGCATTCCTATCCCCACTCTTCTGGACCTAGCAGATTGGTTGGAAAACAAGCTCCAGATCCAGGAGGATATAGCACAATATCGCTTGAGAAAGGACACTGGAACTAGGCCCAAAGACTCCAAGAGTACTGTCAAGTCGTCACCTAAGGCCTCAGTCCTTCTGCTGGGGGCTGAACCCAAACCGGTTAGGGAGCCACCCAAATTCACTCCTCCAACCAGTCTAGAAGCAAAGAAGTTCTGCCCATTCTGTGAGAACTACAAGCACACTCTGAATAATTGCGCAAATTTCAGACTGCTCAGTGCCACCCAGAAACGTAACTGGATTCAGGACAACAACCGATGTTGGCGATGCGGCAGAGAACACAGATCAGCTGAATGTGATCTGAAGATGTGCTGTAAAACATGCAACAGCAGACACCTGCTTGCGCTGCACGATGTCAGCGAGAGAAGTTTAGTCAAGACTGACAAAGCTGAGAGAAGGTCTGACCAGGTGAATTCCAGTGAGAGCAATCCTTTGTCCGTACCAAGTGCAGACCAAGTGCTATACATTGGCAAGCCACCGCAGGGCCAGCGTGTGCTTCTCAAGGTCAGTAAAGTTATCCTCCGCCATGGTGACCAAACTCTAGAGACATACGCTGTGCTAGACGACGGCTCTGGACGCACCCTGCTCCTCCAACCAGCTGTCCAACAACTGGGACTTGAAAGCCAGCCTGAGGATTTGCCCCTGCGTACAGTTAGACAGGAGCTGCGGACGCTTCACGGGCGGCTGTCTCATTTAGCATCTCTCCAGCCTGTTCTCCAGTTATGGTATACAACATCCAAGGAGCCTTTACTGCACCCAAGCTCGGGCTAGGCCAGCACACGTATCCCTTTAAAGCACTGCAGAGCAAATACAGAAATTTGAAGAAGCTTTCTATCCCTTCATTCAAGGACATTGTCCCGCTACTGCTTATTGGCTCAGACCACCCTCACTTGGTGACTCCAGTTGAGCCAGTCATCTTTGGTCCCCCTGGTGCACCGGTTGCTGTCCGCACCCGTCTCGGATGGACGCTGCAAGGTCCGACCAACAATCTAAAGCAGTACCTTATCAAGCAATGCTGTTTTTTCACCACCTTCGGGGCACCTCCAGCTGACATCTACCAGCATGTCGAGAGGCTGTGGCAACTGGACATCCTCCCATGGTGCAGCGAAAAGGCCAGTACGAGGTCACGGCAGGACAAGGAGGCCCTTGAATGCTTGGATAAACAAACGGTGCGAGTACAGGTTAATGGTGTCCACCGCTATGCAACTCCTCTCCTCCGCATGAAGAACTTTCCCCAGCTCTGCGCACCAAAGGAGGCAGTACTTCCTCAGCTCCGGAATACAGAAAGGCGGCTGGCGAAGAACCCTGAGACGGCCAAAGTTTACAATGCAGAGATCCAGAGACTTGAACAGGCTGGTTATGTGGCGAAACTACCCCCTGGTACAGAGAACACCTCAAGCAGCTGGTATATACCTCACCACCTTGTCGAGCACAATGGCAAGCACCGAGTGGTTTTTAATTGCTCTTTCCAGTATGGCACCACTGACTTGAACAAACTCCTGCTCCCTGGTCCAACCCTTGGTCCACCACTCCTTTCAGTTCTCCTACGATTCAGAGAACACTGTGTGGCCTTCAGCAGTGACATACGGGGAATGTTTCACCAAGTCAGGCTCCTACCAGAGGATGAGCCTCTTCTCCGCTTCCTCTGGAGGGAGCTCAAGCGTGATGAACAACCTACAGTCTATCAGTGGAAGGTGCTTCCCTTCGGCACTACCTGTAGCCCCTGCTGTGCTATGTATGCCCTACAGAAGCATGTCACAGACCATACTCAGCCAGCTGACGCAGTGAGAGACTCTGGGTTAAGACATTTCTATGTGGATAACTGTCTACAAAGTGTGCCTACAGTTGAAGATGCTAAGCCTATCATTGACAAGCTGCAGACCCTTCTTGCCGAAGGAGGCTTTGAGTTACGCCAGTGGGCCAGTACACATCCAGACACCATCCGTCACCTCCCTGCTGAGGCAAGATCAGCTAGTGCTGAAAAGTGGATCGCCCAAGGTCACCCAGATCAAGAAGAATCAGCCCTGGGCCTGCAGTGGGACTGTCGAAAGGACACTCTGTCCTTTAAGTGTCGAGAGGCTGTAGCCCCTGAAGACATTGTCACTATGCGCTCCATCTATAAAGTGGTGGCAAGCCAATACGACCCCCTTGGCTTTTTAGTACCTTACACCACCAGGGCAAAAGTTGTCATCCAACACCTGTGGGACAAAAGGCGTGACTGGGACGACCCGGCTCTGCCAGATCACCTGCTAGCTGCATGGAGAAAGTGGGAGGACGAGTTACCTCACCTACAAAGCATAGCACTTCCGAGGTGTTACACTGGCCGTGAGTTAGACTCTCCTACCTGTGAGCGTGAGATCCACGTGTTCTGTGATGCCTCAGAGCGAGCCTATGGCTCTGTGGCATACCTCCGAACCAAGAATCCTCATGGAGTCGTCCAAGTAGCTTTTGTCACCGCAAGATCCAGAGTTGCTCCAAGAAAGCAGCAGTCAATCCCACGCCTGGAGTTATGTGCTGCTCTGACTGGAGCACAAATGGCTCAGATCTTCAAATCTGAACTCACACTGCCCATCCAGCGGGTGATGCTTTGGTCGGACTCTACTACCGTGCTCAAGTGGCTGCAGTCAGAGTCATGCCGATTCAAAGTGTTGGTTGGTACACGCGAGGCAGAGATTCAAGATCTCACTGAGGGCGACACATGGCGATATGTGGACTCTGCACAGAACCCTGCCGACAACATAACGCGTGGCAAACCTCTCAACACACTGACACCAGACAGCCACTGGGGTCAAGGCCCAACCTTCTTGTGGTGTGAATCAGACAAATGGCCACAAATTCCTCAGATTCAGACAGAGGCAGATCAGAGTGAAGAGCTCAAGAAACCTCAGTTCTGCGGCCTCACTACTACCACGCCAAGTCTTCTCCAAGACGCTAAGCAGTTCTCTTCCTTCAGAGACCTCCTGACCGCCACAACGAAGACTCTACATGGGGCGGCCCCAGGCAACGTCACAGCCTACAGGCAAGCCCAGCTGGCTCTGCTACAACACGTCCAACAAGACAGTTTTCCTATTGACTATGCCCTGCTGCAGTCAGGGAAACCGGTCGCCAAGAGCAGCAGACTTCTCAAGCTTGCACCAGAGTTCGACCACAGTGACAAGCTCATCCATGTTGGGGGATGTCTGCGCCATAGTAACCAGCTGGAACCGGATACTGTTCACCCGGTGGTGCTGGATGCCAAACACCCAGTCACGCAGTTGCTTATCCAAGAGTATGATTACCGTCTGCACCATCCAGGCCCAGAGAGGGTCTTCTCAGAGATGCGCTGCAAGTATTGGCTACAAGGAGGGCGAGAGGCTATCCGCCGCTTTCAGTGCAAGTGCCAAGAGTGTCAGAAATGGCGCGGTAAGCCACAAATCCCAAAAATGGCAGACCTGCCTCCATCCAGAGTCCAACTTTTTTGCTTCGGGCCATACTCGGTAGTGATTGGAAGGAGGAGTGAAAAGCGCTGGGGAATAATCTTTAAATGCATGACCACCCGAGCCGTGCATATCGACATGCTGTCCAGTTTGAATGCAGACTCATTCCTCATGGCCCTAAGACGGTTCATCGCCCGCAGAGGAAAGCCGTTTGAGCTGATTTCAGACCAGGGGACTAACTTCAGAGGTGGTGATCGAGAGCTCCGGGAAGCATTCGCCGACCTTGCTCCAGACATCAAAGCTCAACTCGCCTCTCAGCAAATCGACTGGAAGTTTAATCCACCTAACGCCCCCCAGTTTGGCGGCTGCTGGGAGCGCGAGATACGCTCTGTAAAACAAGCCCTGCAAGTAACCCTTGGAGCCCAGCTTGTGACAGATGAGGTACTGAGAACCCTACTAGTTGAGATTGAAGGGATTCTCAACTCCAAACCATTAGGCTACACATCTGCAGACATCGCCGACCCCGATCCAATAACTCCCAACTCACTGCTCATTGGGCGGCCAGATGCCTCTCTCCCGCAGGTGGTGTATCCTGACTCCGAGCTCCTGAGTAGTAGGCGTTGGCGCCATAGCCAGCTGTTGGCTGATCACTTCTGGAAGCATTTTATCCGTTTTTATCTGTCCAGCCTCCAGGCCCGACAGAAGTGGAATGCTGAAAACATGGGGAAGTCGTGGCCTAATGGTTAGAGAGTCGGACTCCAAATCGAAAGGTTGTGAGTTCGAGTCCTGGGCCGGCAGGAATTGTGGGTGGGGGGAGTGCATGTACAGTTCTCTCTCCACCCTCAATACCACGACTTAGGTGCCCTTGAGCAAGTCATCGAACCCCCAACTGCTCCCCGGGCGCCGCAGCATAAATGGCTGCCCACTGCTCCGGGTGTGTGCTCACAGTGTGTGTGTGTGTGTTCACTGCTCTGTGTGTGTGTGCATTTCGGATGGGTTAAATGCAGAGCACATATTCTGAGTATGGGTCACCATACTTGGCTGAATGTCACTTCACTTAAAAAAAACCCAGACCTGCACATTGGCAAGCTCCCTCGCTCACTGTGGCCAGTGGGTACAGTGACCAGCGTCTTTCCTGGCCTCGACGGTAAAGTACGATCTGCTGAAGTGAATGTAGGAGACCGGGCATACACCCGCCCTTTGGCTCGACTTATCCAGCTTCCAGAGTTGTCAGACTAATCACTACCGGACGAGTGGGTGCCTTTTCTTCTTCTGCAGATTACCTTCAGTAATCTGGGGGCGGCTGTAAAAAGGCCCCCTCGTGGCCGCTAAGCATCAGACACTTTACTGTGACTCTCTCTCTCTCCTACGGGAAGAATACTTGCTTCACCTGGACTCTTAACCAATCACAAGTTGACTCAGGATCGCTGCACGCTGGTAGCATTCTGTCCGAGACTTTTGCCAGTAGTGTACGCTAACTGCACGGACTTACAATCCATTTTGATACACGTGCTTTATCCTGTGTGCGTCTTTACAAGTAAGAATCTGTATTTTGTTGTTCCTTTACTGTCATTGCTGAGGCTAGAGTGGTAGTGTTTTGGCTGTTTAGTGTTGCTAATTTAAGCTCAGGTTTTTTCTGCCCGATTAGGCCTTGCATTGTGATGCTTCTTCCTATGTATAAATGTATAAGTCTCCACTCGGGCATTATTCTTTGGTTACACATTATAGAATACCAGTTAAGCACCTTCTGCGCGTAGTTTGTAAGCTATTGCGGTGATATTCGCCTTTAATCCAGTTAATCGGTTATAGAGCAGGCACTTTCCGCATGTACACTGGTCGTCATGTGACACCTCTCAGAGCGGCCTGTTGTAGTTATTTATGTGACCAGCAGAGGGAGCCATTGTATAGCAAATGGTTTATGCTTCTCATTGTTATAGTTGTAGCAGCCTAGAACCATTGCCCAGCCTTTTTCATTCTTTTAATGCCAGTTTCGGCCATGTTAAAATAATATTATTGTATTTTATTTCTGCTGTATTGTAGAATAGGATACAGTTAATACAAATAATGGTTTGTTGCATGATAATCATTCATATTCATTTAACTAATTATGGTTGTTTTTACTTCTTTATTTGTTTCAGAACCACACATCAATGTACATCTTCAATCATGCAGTTGTAAATTCAATAAATACTTCCAATGAAGAAATCTTGCGTGATTCTGACCGATTACCCGCTGTGAGCACTACCTAACGATCCACAAACTATTACAATTCAAAGAAGCCAGTCCTCTTCTAAACAGCCGGCTTGGTATTGGATGAGAAATGAGTGGCTCTTTTGCATTTGACATACGACGCTCAAGGCAGATGGAGCACCTCTCAATCATGCTGGGAATCTGTTTGGACATGCCAGGCCAAAAGAGAATATCTCTAGCGCGTTGTTTGGACTTGTGATGGACCTGTACATTCGCATACAGGCGAATGTACAACACAATATGCTGGCTTTAGCTTTGGGCATAAGGTAAGTACATCAAATGTAACTGGGGCTTCACTTGGGCATACAGGCGAGTGTACAACACCATATGCTGGCTTTAGCTTTGGGCATAAGGTAAGTACATCAAAGGTAACTGGGACTTCACCCTGGGCATACAGGCAAATGTACAACACAATATGCTGGCTTTAGCTTTGGGCATAAGGTAAGTACATCAAATGTAACTAGGACTTCACTTGGGCATACAGGCGAGTGTACAACACAATATGCTGGCTTTAGCTTTGGGCATACAGGCGAGTGTAAAACACAATATGCTGGCTTAGCTTTGGGGCAATAGCTTACGGTGAATATACAGGGAAACAGGAAGTGATGTAACTCACACCTTTTGGGGAAATAGACGTCAGGCGTTCCTTTTCTGAGGTTTCAACCAACTGCTGATAGAGATGCGGATCGAAAGCTGCTGCTGCGTTGGGCCGAACATGGCCTCCGCTGGTGTCACACACAGGTAAGTTGTTTCACCCGGGGTGTGCTACACTGGGTGGGTCGAACGCTTCCCTCTTCTTTCTTCCAACCGACAGGGTAAGAGATCTAGACAGGGGCGAACCTTTGAAGAACTCCACAGCAGGTAATAATACACGCACAGCTGATTTTAATTCAAAGTGCTTTACATAAAAGAAAGTAAAATAAACATGAAGAAAAATAATAACAAAAATAAAACCAGTAATTTTAAAACTTTGAAAATGATTTAAAAATTGACTTATTTAAAAGGAATTTAAAAACAGAAATAGAAAATTATTTTACATAAAAAACAGTGAAAATGTAAAATACAGTGCAATTAGTTCGGACATTGCACAGTGCTCATTCAATAAATGCGCAGCTAAAATGTGGCGGCCTCGTGTCCAGTGAAGGGTGGATTGACTGGACTCTTAATTCTGTTCTGGCATGGAGCTTTTTTTGTTTATCTCAATGTTTGGGTTCTGCGTTTTCTCCTGTTATGTCTTGTTCTGTCTTACAGGAGGAGCTGGTGAGCCTGGCGAATGTACCTGAGGCTTATCATGACTTGAGAGCGGTTTATACTAAGTCCTGAGCTTCATCTCTTCCTCCGCACCGCCCATATGACTGTGCAATAGATCTGTTGCCTGGCACTTCTCCACCTAGGGGGAGCCTTTACTCTCTTTCCAGGCCTGAGAGGGAGGCCATGGAGAAGTACATCAATGATTCTCAGGTAGCTGACATCATCCGGTCCTCTTTCTCTCTGGCTGGGGTGGGGTTCTTCTTCGTGGGGAAGAAGGATGGATCACTCCATCCCTGTAAAGATTATCAGGGTTTGAATGACATCACAACCAAGAATCATCTTTTTGCTGTTGATGTCATCGGCCTTCGAGCTCTTGCAGGGGGCGGCCATCTTTACGAAGTTGGACCTTGGCAATGCTCATCACCTAGTTAGGATTAGGGAGGGGGAAGAATGGAAGACCGCCTTTAACACCCCCACGGGACACTTTGAGTATTTGGTCATGCCCTTTGGACTTGCTAACTCTCCGGCCGTCTTCCAGGCACTAGTCAATGACGTGCTTAGAGACATGGTCGACCGGTTTGTATTTGTTTATCTCGACGACATCCTGATCTTCTCCCAGAACGAGCGATACCATTTTATCTATATATCTAAATAAAAATAGGCTAAGTATATATGAACCAAAGTAACTAGTAACTAACTACTTGAGTAGATTTTTTATCCGATACTCTTTTACTCTTACTCAAGTAACTATTCAAGACTAGTACTTTTACTTTTACTTGAGTAAATATTTCTAGAAGTACTTTTACTTGAGTACAGTTTTTGGGTACTCTACCCACCTCTGCGTTCGGGGTCCAAGAATGGTAAGCCTGACGCACTTTCGCGGATCTTTGAGGCTGGTTGTGGGGTTACTGTCACAGTTCAGGGTGCTTAATCTGCTTCCCTGTTGTCTGTGTCCTGTCATTTTCTGCAGCTTGTGCCCTCACCTGTCGCTTGTTCCCATTCTCCCTTTTATTCTCTGCTGTGTCTGTCCCTTGTTGTCAGTAGATTTTGTGCGTATTTGTTTCCTTACCTTCTTTTGCTGCTGTGGCCTGGACGCCTAGACAAGGAGTCTTTCTGTTGGCCGTGTGCCTGAGATCCTCTGTCACATTTTCACGTCCCGTTGGGCATTGCATCTGAGGTGGTTTCCACAGCCTGTGTCTGCAGATGTCTGTTCTTTTGTGTCTCACTACATGTTGGATTATAACTGGATTTTCCATTGTGCCTAATAAACTGTTGCACCAATCCTCTGCGTTTGAGTTCTCTCTCTTCACATCCTTGACAGAATGAATCATTACACCCCTAGTATATTTGTTAGTATAAGTAAAACTTATAGATTTTTCTTTTATGGCAAAAATCATTACGATATTAAGTAAAGATCATGTAAATGTTTTGTAAATTTCCTACCGTAGATATATCAAAACTGACAAAAACTATTTTTTATTAGTAATATGCATTCCTAAAAACTTAATTTGGCCAACTTTAAAGGCGGTTTTCTCAATATTTTGGCAAATAATGTCAGTAACACTTTAGAATAGGTAACACTTATTAGTTGCTTATTAGCATGCATATTACTAGAATATTAGTCATGTATTAGTGCTAATTAAGAACATATTAATGCCTTATTACCCTTGACCTTATTCTACATCCCTAATCTTATCCAATACCTAAACCTAACAACTACCTTACTAACTATTAATATGTAGGAAAATAAGAATTTATTGAAATATGTCGTAGTTAATAGTTAACAAGTGTTACCTATTCTAAAGTGTTACCATAATGTCCTATCCTAATAAACCATACATCAATGGAAAGCTTATTTATACAGCTTTCAGATGATGCATAAATCTCAATTTCAAAAAGTTGACCCTTAGGATTAGTTTTGTGGTGCAGGTTCATATATATTGCACAAAACAATAGTAGAGTTTATAAGCCGACATTTGGATGGGTTGAATAACAATTAAAAACTAATTTGTTTAACCAAATAAATGCATGTACAAATTTGAACTAATATACATGATTTCTAATGTGTTACAATCTGCTAGTGGGCTGTGCTGTAACAAAAATAAGTTGATGTTAAGACATCAACTTTCAGAGTTTAGGAGTAAGTGTACAGAACAACCTGATTTAGTAGCAGATAAATGTGAGAACATCCAATGAGCCCCCCAACGCCCCGTTATGTTATCATGTTAATGCTGTGACACTGTGTATTAGCAAAACATAATCACATTAAGTACAGTTCAATATCATTATAGAAAAAGATAATGCAAAATGTGGGGAAAAGATGATCCAAAATCAAATATTTCTTGTATAATATGTTTTAAAAAAAGAATGATGTCATTAGCGAAATTAGCATTTGTCTAGAAAACATGATAAAGAAAAAAAATCTCATAAGAAATATTTTAAATAATCATATAATAATTATCCTAATCAAACACATCAATAATCCTCTCAACTGTAGTGATGGTCCTGAATATCTGTATTAAGAGAGGTAAAATAAATCTGTTTGTAGTCTTGATTATTAATAAAGAAGGCTGTTTGCAATGAAAACCACCCTAAATACACAATGAGTTCATAGCTTTATTCTGGGATCTCTGACATGTAGCAGGTTTTACTTCACTTCCCTCAAGCTCACTCACTAAAGTCTGATTATTAAACACAGTAGAATATTAAAAATGACAAACAGAAACTCTACAGTGACTCCTCAAAAGGTTTTCACAGAGCTGTTCTTTAAAAACATTATGACTACAAGGTTTTATCCAAGATTTACAACAATCGTTTATTTTGAAAAAAAGAAAAACAGAATAACAACAGCAACAACAAAGCCCCAACACACACTAAACACACCTGTCACTCATGTTGATGAGAAGGATGTCTGCGCAAACTTAAAAAAGGGACACATTTTTATGTAAATCACGACTAAACCTTAATGTTAATAATATCGGTTAGTATGATGTAAAATAAACAAACAAAGAAGAATCAGAATAAGTCCATGCTGAAATGTGATCTGGAATCATATTTCCCATAGAATCCAGCAGGTGGAGCACCAGCTCGTTTCTGCGATGCGCTGGAATGACGGAGAACTGGAGCGAGTCCACAGGTCTGAGGAAGCTGGATCTGGTCAGGATACTGGACTCCCCATGAGCCTCTCCTGACGCAGAGAGATCAGTCTGTTCAACCACAAGCTCTCTGCCTCCTCTTTATCCACGAAGAGCTGCAGGAGAGTGAGAGAGACGCTTTACTTCAGTTCCAGAGAACTTCACTTCAGTGTCCATCACAGAGCATCACTACAGGGACACTGTGCCAACCTCAGAGCTCCGAGTCAGAACAGTCTCTTCTCAGACTTTTTGTCAGAGGAATGAACATTTGGTTTTAATATATTGTATTTATATTTTTTTGGTTACACTTTCAAACAGGAAACTTATTCACTATTAACAAGATGCTTAATAGCATGCATATTACTAACATATTAGTACTTATAAAACACACAGCTTATTCTGCATGACTATATTCTATATTTTTTATTTATTTGTTAATTTTTATTGCCATACCAGCATCTATGACTATTTTAATGGCAAGATCAATATTTAAAAGAAACAAATAGTACTCACAAAAACAACAACAACTGACAACAAACTCCCATCAAAAGAACAACAGTAACACTTTAGTTTAAGAATCACTTCTCACTATTAACTAGTTGCTCATTAGCATTCATTACTAGTATATTGGCTGTTTATTAGCACTTATAAAGCACATATTAATGCCTTATTCTGCTTGAGCATATTTTAGATCCCTTAATGCACTACAAACATAATGACATACAACTGACTATTGATAAGCAGCAAATTAAGAGTTTGAGGCCAAAGCCATAGTTAATGTTAACACACACACACACACACACACACACACACACACTCACAGACTAATACACACACACACACACACACACACACACACACACACACACACACACACACACACAGACTCACACAAACAAACACACACTCACAGACTAATACACACACACACACACACACACACACACACAGACTCACACAAACAAACACACACTCACAGACTAATACACACACACACACACACACACACACACTCACTCACTCACTCACTCACAGACTCACACAAACAAACACACACTCACAGACTAATACACACACACACACACACTCACAGACTCACAAAAACAAACACACACTCATAGACTAATACACACACACACACACACACACACTCACAGACTCACAAAAACAAACACACACTCACAGACTAATACACACACACACACACACACACACACACACACACACACACACACACACACACACTCACTCACTCACTCACTCACTCACTCACAGACTCACACAAACAAACACACACTCACAGACTAATACACACACACACACACACACACACACACACACACACACACACTCACAGACTCACAAAAACAAACACACACTCATAGACTAATACACACACACACACACACACACACACACACACACTCACAGACTCACACAAACAAACACACACTCACAGACTAATACACACACACACACACACACACACTCACAGACTCACACAAACAAACACACACTCACAGACTAATACACACACACACACACACACACACACACACACACACACACACACACACACACACACACACACACACACTCACTCACTCACTCACTCACTCACTCACAGACTCACACAAACAAACACACACTCACAGACTCACACAAACAAACACACACTCACAGACTCACACAAACAAACACACACTCACAGACTCACACAAACAAACACACACTCACAGACTAATACACACACACACACACACACACACACTCACAGACTCACAAAAACAAACACACACTCATAGACTAATATACACACACACACACACACACTCACAGACTCACACAAACAAACACACACTCACAGACTAATACACACACACACACACACACACACACACACACACAGACTCACACAAACAAACACACACTCACAGACTAATACACACACACACACACACACACACACACACACTCACTCACTCACTCACTCACTCACAGACTCACACAAACAAACACACACTCATAGACTAATACACACACACACACACACACACACTCACAGACTCACAAAAACAAACACACACTCACAGACTAATACACAGACTCTCACACACAGACACAGACACACACACACACACACACACAGACTCACACACAGACTCACACACACACACACACACACACACACACACACACACACAGACTCACACACACACACACACAGACTCACACACACACACACACACACACACACACACACACACACACACACACACACACACACACACACACACACACACACACACACTGAAGTGATTGCAGGGAAAGTTGTAAGACTGATTCCTTCATTAGGCAGAACAACAGAAAACACACATTTGTCAGTGCTGTTCTGATTAGTTGGGATGATGCATATTTGCTCTAAAATCACTTGATCAAATGATTTCTCTTTCTTTACTACATGATGAAATCAGTTCAGTTCAATTTACTTCACTATGATTCTTAGCTATTTAAGAGAATACACTGAAGACAAGGGTAATGATTGAAGTGTACGGAGGATGTTGTTTTTTAAAGAACCTTCTATTGGATTAGAAATACAAAATACATTGGATATTATTACAGTAAACCATGTGATGGCTTTCTGTGCAGTACAAGTGAATGTTACAGAGTCCTCCTACAGAGAGTGAAGTGAGCTGTTATTGAGATCAGATAATCTGTGAGTGTCTGCATGAGCGCCATTTCACGTTCCCTCCACGTTTACTCCACCGGAGGAAGCCCGGATTTGGCCTGATGCTATAGATCTGAAACGCAAGTAAACCTTTTGAAACAAATCTTTCCTATTGGTTTCTAATGGATTCCAAGCCTGCACTCTAATTGTCTGGGTTGGCTTAATATAGGACAATCACAGCTGCGATTAGATTTGGAGCAAGTGTAAATGGTATTGCATCATAAACACATCAGACAGGGTAATACACGCGGTTGATTCGGATGTCAGCGTAAAGGGAGAATTTGAGTGATTCCCACATTAGTTGTGCTTATGAGTTCCTTAAGTTTGGAAGTTCCGGATTCTTCTCCAACACTCATCACTCATTTCCTTCATCCAAAAAACACGAGAGGCACCAAATCAAATCTAGGCTTTGGAAAGACTGATCGCTTCCATCGTGCTGCGTGCGTATTATAAGCGTGTCATTTACATCGGGTTAGGGTCCGCCCGTAGCGTTCATTCAGGCTCTGTTTTCCTGGGAAACACGTGCACATGTAGCACTAATAGACTGAGGGTGTATGTCGCCCGCTTCCTCATGCCTTTTCCTTTCGTAGGCGATTCAGCGACACGACAACCAGCCTCCTCTGACTCCTAACGCACCTAGCGAAGCGCGGATAACGAGTTTGAAATTACAGTAGATACAGTAAGTGGTGGTGGCTAAATGATTGAATCATTACTGGTGATCAGGGCTCTCTCGCCTTGGGCATATTGCTGCAATAGATCAGCCTGTCGAGCTCATCTGCATCAGTCACACCTAACCCAGTTTGCCGAGCGAGAGAGATGGAGCGCGCTTTCGTAGGAAATTCTGTCTGCCAATATTACTGAGGCTGCATAAGAAGGGCCCTGAGTGGGTTGTCTAGGGGTGCAGCTTCAGAAATAGGCAATTTCTACAAGGGTGGGAGAGGAGAATTATTGATTGGAGGCCTTTTGGGAGGCTTCAGTGTAACTTCGGATGCTGGGCCCGCGACACCAGAGTCTTATTTGATGTCTGTTGTGAATAATACATACTATTTTTCTTAGAAAGAATTAGAGAGGTTCACGAGGCGGAGCGATTATCCAATTTTGTATGATTTATAAACCGTTTTCCTTGAGCAGATTGAGACTTTGGCCTCAAAGTATCAATACTTTATAGAATACTTTGTTATCTAGATAAGGACATTCAATAGACTTCAATTCTTTCATATACCGCTAGTTATAAATACTAGAACCTAACCTACAGCCTAACAGAAACATTCTGCATTTTGACAATTATCAATACTTTATATGGGTTTTGTTCACAATTTAGTTTGGGGACCGGTTCTCAATATTAACAAACTACTAACTACAACTTTTGCATCAATAAACTCCTAAGTTATTATTAGTTAGTAAGGTAGTTGTTATGTTTAGGTATTAGCTACCATGGTTCTTTTTTAATAAAGCAATAATCCCCATGGTTTACAGTAATTTTATAACAGCTAAGGTGATGTTAGGCACGAAACGGTTATAAATTCACTGTAAACCATGGCTTCATGGGGATTATTGCATTATAAAATGGTTATTCCATATATGTAACAAGGTTTCACAAAACAAAACAAAGCAAATAAAATGTAATGATATTAATAAAGACAGTATTCTTCCGCCAAAAAATGTAGTTCCTCTAAAATGGCTGTGGTTGCAACAAAGTGGTTGCCGAGCAACACACAGAAGTAAACAAAGGTGTGTGTTTGTAGAGTAATTTACAACAGCTTCAAACGTGGCTCAGCCAATCAGAATCAAGGAACAGAATTATCCGTTTTATAAGTACTAAATAATGAGCCAATATGCTAGTAATATCCATGCTATTTAACAGAATTGGAAATTGAAGTGTTACCTTGTTTTGACAAATTAAGATGCCCCCTATATCTTTGTACAAATATGTTGCAAAAATCTGGTGAAGTAGGCACACACACACACACACACACACACACACACACACACACACACACACACACACACACACACACACACACACACACACACACACACACACACACTCTTACGTTAGGGTGAGCCAGAGCGTTGCTGTCATTGTACATGATGGAGGTGGGCAGAAGGGCAACTTCCTCTTTTATAGCCTCTGCCTCTTTCTTGATCTCTGAAACATCAGTCACCTACAAATAAAAACTTGTGTTATTTACAAAAACCTTAGGAAATCACACAGAGAACTCATCTTTCCACCATTTCACACATGCACCTTATTCATAATTTTTCCATCCACACCCCACTTTGCATGACTAGTTGTTTAATTAAAGAGAAATGCCTCACTCCTTTATCTTCCCCTTGAGATCCATTCTTGTTTGGTGCTATAAGTAGTCATAAATTAGACCCTTAAAGCAGGGCTCTTCAGCTCCAGTGTCCGGCAGACTTTAATTTCAACCATCATTAAACACACCAGTCTGTACTGGGATTCTGAACACCCTGATTAGAAGAGGATATTTAGAGAAAGCAAACCGTTTGCTTCCCACCGTTTCCTCAAAATATCTTCTTTTGTGTTCCGCAGAAGAAAGAAACGCATACAGGTTTGTCACAACATGAACTTTCATCCACGGCTGAACTATGCCTTTGATCTGAACAGACTTTTTGCTGCTGTTTTTGACACCCCCTTCAGTAACACATTATCATCAAGTGTGTGTCATTAGTAAGTTGCAGACATTGAGTGATCCTTGCACCTGGTTTCAGATTCTAATAAGGCTCTTTTTGGAGGGGAAGAAAGTGATTTCAGTTACCTATTTTTTGAGTAAAGGTAAGGTATATAAAGCTGCTTAAAAGGTTCTTCACAGCGATGCAATAGAAGAAGCATTCAGTCAAATGTTCTTTAAAGAACCATCTCTTTCTGACCTTTTTATAATCTGAAGAACCTTCTTTCTCCACAAAGAACCTTTTGTGTAACAGAAATGTTTTTCAGACGTTACAGTTTCTTAAAGGAAACATTCAGACAAAAAGGTTCTTCAATGGCATCACTGTGAAGCACCTTTCATTTTAAGAATGTACATGGAATGGAAATGACTGAAAAATCTAATGTGCATGAATCTATGTATTTGTGTTTGTCAGAAGAATGCCGTCAGTGTATGCTTCTTCCGCTCCATCAATAGAGTTGCATCATTCAGAACTAAACGTGGTGATGTTAAGTGCTGGTCTGTTTCCAGTGCGTCCTGAGATCCGTCCCTCTGGTGCAATCTATCATACAGACTCAGTTCAACTGTCACCTTTTGTCTCAGACCACAGAGATCTGTGAGCATTTGTTAGTAATCTAATTTGAGCGGTGAATGTGAACGCTCTCCAGTAATGCTCTCCTCCGGCGGTCGGACGCTTTTCAAGAGGACGGGTGCCACAGACCAAACGAGATATAATGGCAATCATTTCATTTGCAGACAAACGGAGTAGTAACTCGGCGCAACAAAATCAAATAAAAGAATATATATATACATCTATATACAGTATGAGAAGGAAGGCAAGAGAATAGAGAGGGAGAGAGGCAGAGATGTACCTTGGTGCTATCCCGAGATGATTTGAAAGCCTGAGGAACAAAGGAGTCGCTCTCAATGGCCTCGATATCCTTTATCCTCCTCACCTGCTCGGCCAGAGACATTTCCTCTGGAGGGACAAAAAACAGAGCGGTGAATGGACAGATGAGAGGTCAGCGGTGCGGGTCAAACGGTCACAAACCACAGAAACAGAAAAACATCAAGTTGATGGCTTCATCTCTTAGCGTATAATAGCGTCAGTCTACTGGACACTGTTGAGTTCACATTAAAGCAGCTGTGTCCTGATCCCATTACCCTTCTCTTCAGCTTCAGTGTGTCTCCAGCTAAACAACAGTATACTCTCCAAACAAGCAAGAACACACAGTACATAGTACCACAGCTTGTCAAGGAAAATGACTGGTCTCTGTTGTGTTAAGTGCCCTCCTCAGTTTGAAGACGGACGGAAATGACTGTGCTTAAATATGACTTGGAAAACAAGTCTGGACAGTACTAAGTTCAGTGGAAGTAGCTTGAAGGCTTTAGGATTGAATAGTCCGAAATGTTGGTTCTAGAAGATTATATTAGTATGATATGTATATGTGGATCAGTAATTATAGTCTGCATTATACACAAGTTATGATCCTCTTTACTCTCAATTGTGATGAATATCACAGTAAATTGAATGTAAGGTGAAAATAAGAAATGGCGGTCACACTTTATTTTAAGGTACAATTCTCTTCATTAACTATGACTTTTGCCTCCTTATTAGCTGCTTATTAATAGTTAGTAAGGTAGTTGTTAAGTTCAGGTATTGGGCAGAATTAGGGATGTAGAATATGATCATGCAGAATATGTGCCTTTTACGCACTAATAAACAGCCAATATGTTCGAATAAAACAGTTGTGTTAATAACAAACTAGATAACAGTGAAAGCTGGTCCCGAATTGTCCTTTTTGGTTTCTTGGTGACTTTAAGAACTGGATTGCTCATGACGTGATTAACATTGAAGCAACGTTGTACTGGTGATATTAACAGACTTATGAAATCACCTGATTTCAGAGTAAGCATTACCCCAACAAACACAGCTTTTAAATCCCAGGTCTGTCTATACAACAGTTTATCCTGTTTAAAACACAGCCAGCGTTAAACCAGCTAAAATGATGCATGGTAAACAACTCTGAATTTTAACGGCTCCTATTCTGGTATTTGCTGTATATTCAAATCTCCCATTAATATGTTTTAGTCCAGGTACTGGCTGTCCTTCGTTAATGCCCTCTGGTGGTTGAGCTTATTAATATCACACTAAAACCTTTTAGAGCTTAAATGATGGCTGATTTCAATATTCCACACTCTACAGACTTTGCAAGTGTGTCAGATTACTCTACTAACCCTAACCTCACAGTCTAGTAATACTCTAATGAGAGTGAGTTGACATGCAGTTGCAAAGTTCGTAGAATGTCTGACTATTAAAAGAAAAGAAAATGTGTTTAGAATTCCATAATCAATCCAGTCGTGTCTAGAGATCAAAGGTTTTAGAATATCAGCAATTTCAAGGAGGTTTAAAAATAAAAGTAATAAATTCTAAAGCTCTTCGCATTAAACAGATCTTCTGTTGACTTCATATGCAATGATCTCACTCCACACATTTATTCAGCAAATAAAGACCTAATGTGATACTGCTCAGTCCTATTATTTACAAATAAACTGGGTCTAATATTTGTTACTCCATATTAACTTCTTGTTTACTGAACTATAAACTGAGATTACCTACAGCCTCAGCTGTGCTGTTATTCACAACATCAGCGCTGCGGTTTGAAAACATAAAACACAATGCATTACTGATACTCAAATTCACCCACAATTTAATCTCTCTCCACACATATGCATGAAAATGCTCAGAAACAAACACTATTAAGTAGGAATCATGCTCTCGCGCTCACACACACACACACACACACACACACACACACACACACACACACACACACACACACACACATCCCTGCGCTAATGAGAGGAATTAATTTAATCCATTAACTGCCAGGGAGGAACTGTCACAACACATCTTCTCGCTCTGCTCGTTTAATGAATAAATGAATATTTGCTCTGGTTTTCTCTCTGTTAGCAGAAACTCTCTCTCTCTCTCTCTCTCTCTCTCTCTCTCTCTCTCACACACACACACACACACACACAACACACACACACACAGACTTTGACTTATCATACGGCTTATGAACATAACTTAAACACTGTAGCAATGTCATTCTTTCAGGCAAACAGTTGAAAACGTCTACAGAGACACATTTTTAATGAATATCTAGCTTCATTAAAGTAACATCCATGTGCACATAGATTTTTTTACTGTAACACACACATAATAAAAACACAAATGTGTGTCAATGTTAACAAAAACAAACCTGCAATAAAATGAGCCCAAACAATGTCAGGCATGTGTCCACACACACTGATAACAGTTTGCCTTCTCAAAACCACACACACTTGAGCACGAGGCGAAACGGAGGCGCAATATCCTCTAGCAGCCTACAGACCGTCCTTAAGATGACAGCAGTCCACTGGCTCTCAATCACACACTTATTACTGCTCCTGTGTGTGTGTGTGTGTGTGCACTGATCATCTTAATGACTGATACACACACACAAACACACAAGCCCACCCAGATATATCAGTGACAACCTATCCTTGGCCCGGAATTCCATTAATGCCTCATACTTTTTGACAAACACATTATTGGTAGATAAAATGACTTCCATATGCTGTTTGTCAGATGTCAGTGAGGAAAGATATGTATTTCATAGGAAAATCTAAAATAATGGACTTTGAGAGAGGGGCCCGTGCCGAGCAGCAAGCAGAAAATCGATAGCGCTGTCTGAGAGACACGATCAGCACAAGGCCAGGTCAAAGATGACATTTAATATTGACACATTATCCACAAAATTAATTTAGAGTCCATTGTCGCCGCGTTACACAAGCTTTATAGCAGTCTTAACCACAGACGAGAGAGATATGATGACATGGGTTCTGCTCATTTGAAGCATGTTTGGTCTTTCCCTGCCCTCCTGAAGGACTAAACGGACCCTGTTCAGTGAATTTTATTAAACATGAATGAACCAGGAGATTAACGTGTGCAAAAACAGCTATCCAGCATCATCAAACGCTCTTAATACTCTCGCTTAATAGCAGTTTCTTCACTTGCAAGTCAAACGAAAGCTCCTCTTTGGCAAAACCACAAGAGGGCGATGTTCAACAACTCAAGGTCCAGCACCAAGACTCACAGTGCCTGATTAATTCCCATAATTGAATGCCTTACTTCCATGAGCTAAATTACAGCGGCTCTCATCACTGATGGAATAATTAAAGCAGTAGCTGCCCATCATCAGGTGGTCGTCTCAAACGGCCGTGGATTCAGACAAGACCTAATGATGGCACTGCACTGATTGAGAATGAGAAGTGTGTTGAGACGAGTGTGTGAGAGGGGGAAAAACACTACTCTACAATACATGGAAAAACCTGCGGACCTCTCACACGCAGCTGTGTTTATGTGTTTGTTAGAAATAATCAGTGCTCAGTGCTTCTCAAGCTTTCTGACTCCAAGGCCCCCCACTGTTCACAACAATATTTCCAAGACTTTTCCAGTTTTTCATGATGCATGATGATTTTTATATATTAGGCTGCCTTAACTACTATGTACTTGCATTTAAACGAATCATTTGGTACAATGCACTTATTGTGTACATACATGTTTTTACATTGTACTTCTATTACTTAAAATACCTATGTAATTACATCTGTAATTACATTTATAATTACACTGGTAACCCACTGTTAAACCACAAACTTTACCCTCAATAGCAGCAGAAGTCTTTTGCAATACAATATAAACACATTAATTACATTGTACTTATTTTTTGATGTAAGCACGTAGTAGTGAAGGCCACCTTATGCGTGTGTGACCATTTTTTAACCTAGTTTCTACCTGATAAAAATATTTTGCAGCTCGGCATAATTAGAAAATATAAATTCATCATAAAAATGCAAAGTAATTTATTAATTTACATGACTTTTCCAAGTCTTGAAATCATAGTTTCAAGGGGACAGTATTTATAAAAAAATAAAAAATAAATAAATACACAATAAAAGTAAATTGATTAATTACAAATAAATACAAATTTAATAAAATGAAACAAACAAATTAAGCACAATAGCATTCTTGTTTTAAGTGGTTCTAGCTTACTTTAATTCTTGTTTTGTTTTGTTGTCAACTTGAGGCTCTATAAAATAAATGCACGTCCATATCAACATATTTCGATCTACATGCTCTCACAATCAGGCAGAAAGTTGAGCTAGCTGTTAAACACACAAGGACACTGCCTCTATGGGAAACCATTGGGAATCCAGCCCCCATCTCAGCATCAGGATAAGATATGTAATTCAATACTCAATTCAGCCTGTCTCTGTGGATAGATTTATTTATTTATTTCTGGCACGGCTAATTGATAGAAATTAAGCCATTAATCAAGCCGCTAGCCATCATTCAGGCCAAAGAAGATGAATACAAACTTTCATAATAACCACCTTCCCCATTTTAGACCTCATTAGCATTAATTTTTAATGCAATTATGCTATTCTTTTACGCTGAGCTCATAAATTACGACTCTTTTGTTGCCGATTGGCCTTGTAAAAGCCGGGCTAATGCTTTGTAGTCTGATCTTTAAGGCAATTACTGGCTTCTCCAGTCTTTTATCTCCCTGCATTTCCAATAACCTTCCATCTAATGATTTATCTGGGCAAACCCCTGACACGCATCCGACTCGCCCCTCTTCCATTAACACTGTCTTTATTTATCTAGGAAGATCTGGTGTCTAAATAAAGATCCTCTCCCGAAGAACGCCGCTCCACTTTGTGCGAGTGCTACAGACGACGTGAAGAGAAAACGCTGTTTCCATCACAAACAGAAGCCTAGATGAAAGGTCACTGCTTGCAAAAACTGACATTAATTCCTTTTAAATACAGCGTGTCAGTCAGATACACTCGAGACATTTGAGCGTCAGCTCGTCCGAGCTACAAAACAACTATCTGAACAATTTCCAAAGGCAAGGCCAGAGCTGACTAGACTACACACAAACTGTAATCCATTACTGATTCCAAATTACATGACGAATATTGTAGTAACGTAATCCATTACATTACATATTTTAGGTAACATAATCAGACTACTGTTTAAATGACTTATAGTATAATAATAATTTATTGCTATTGTGTGAGTATATGCAATCAAGTAACCAATACAAAAATGATCTGTTTATGAGTATTTGAAAATGTCCAGGCTAGCGAAGGCATCTTTAAACACAGCAGCAGGCATGAAAACATGAAAACACGTCGGGCCGCTGGTCAAGTAATAGTTCTTGACTGCATTGACATGCAAAGCTGATTCGAATGCTGAAAATGCATCAAGTGCATAATTATTTGCTGATTTCAATTGATAGTTACCCGACCAAAGTGGCATGTCAATATTTGCTAACTAACTAATACCCTCTAGTCTGGTTTGCACTCATGGCCAGCTCTTCCACTAGTAACATGCACCGATCCATGTTTGGAGCACATCGCGCTTCACAAAGGGCCAAATAAAAAGCTTCTGCAGCAATCTGATATGGACCGCACTTGATATGGGTCATCTACAAGTGGATTGAGACTCACTTGCTCCATGTTAGCTCATGCCAGATGCCGTTAATGTCCCTAAGGGTCTGAAGCGGTGTGTGAGAGACAGAAACAGAGGAAAGCATGCTCTGGAATCTAGTTGGATTTAGCTTTATAGGACATAGGATTTCCTCAAGAACAGTCACTGTAAGAGATAGATGTACGATCAGCTCATGAAGAAAGTTTGTAGGTAGATTTTCCTGCTGAACTGCACCAATTTGTAGCAATTTGGGTGAAGTCATCAAGCATATGCAGCATTATTGGTTTGAGGAGGTTTTATCAATATCATTGATGTCTGAAGCTTTCAGCAGGAATTACCACTGCTGAAGATATATTTGATGTTTGATGCCTGATACAAAAGGTATATTAAATCGACATTATCTAGCAAACCAATTAGCATTTCTGTGTAAACTGGGGTCCGCAGTGAGGAAAAAACAGACCAAATCGTGGAATCCAGCCATAAAACTGATATAATGCGCAATGTCATGGACTGTGTCAAGTTTTGGATGAATTAATCAAAAATAGAATTTAGAAATGTAGAATTTGAGAAAACATCAAATGAATTTTGAGAATATATAAAACATTTATTTGATAGGGGCCTAAAATTTTAAGGAAACTTTTGATATTGTGTTGATAAATTGCATGAGTTTCATGATTCCAGTTAATTAGATGTGCTCTTTTATTACATGAAAAAAATAAATGTAACAAATAAAACCAGAAAAAAAAAGAGATTTTAAAAAATGTATTTTTTGGGGAGAAATGCAGCATTGCAGCATGTAATCAACCATTCTCCACTGCAACACAATACTGCAGAGATGCAGTGAATCTCAGTGAATAACAGTACAAAAGTAAAAAAAGAAATAAATAATAAATGATCAATATGTGATGATCAAATGGCATGTAAAGCAGTCATTGTCTCTAACCAGGGGACAGTGTCAGTTTTCCTTTCTCTTTGGAGTGTTACAAGCTGTTCATGAATAAATAGTAAACCACTAAAGTTGCAAAGACGAAAGTCTCAAACCCAAGAGATATTCTTTATTAAAGTTAAGACTCATCCACTCCCTCCTAAAACACCTCGTTTAAACACGTCCCCATATCTACATCACTGTGTGGGGAGATTTGCATAACACCGCCCAAATATTCATGCAAAGAAAGGTGAATCTTTGTTTGATTTTCATAAATAGTTTTTTAAACTTTTCCAAAGTTTCTTCAAAAACAGATACAGTGTGACAGTACACCAGTTTCTTGTCACATTCAAACTGGCTGTCATAATCAATCTGAATGCATTATTTGTAAACTGAAAAAACATTTTGCCCAATGTATTAGCTGTAATATTACAGCCCTATGTAGCAATCCCTAGTAGCACATAATTTGCACATGAATCACACACTAATTTTATTAAATTCGGATTTGGATACATGTTTAGATATTATCAATGGTGACTTTTTTGTATTCATCCTTTTTTTCTCAATATTTTTGTTGTTGTTGTTGCTTGAAACAAAAGCTTGATTTAAAGTGTCAGTTTTCGCATTATTATTTCAGTCAAACCTACCACAAACTACATATAAGAGTCTGATCAGTGGCATAAAAGTAATCAATGCAGCTACTTAATCCTTTGCTATTCATTAACACGTGAATTTCTCCTTTAAATAACACGACGCTCTGCCCTCTATGTGAACGATGCTGTTCCCATTAAGTGCTGTTAGAAGTGATTTAATTGATTCAGCATTTCGACACCCCCATAAGGATGCATTAAACTCGACAACGTGGTTTAATAAAGGATGTATTGATCTTGAGAATTAGCACATTTTAATAAACCAATATTTTTTAATTGGCTGTTAAAGTTTATATGGGAATATTACATGACACTCTGATCGATGCTTTGGAGCAAAAACGCACACCTTTCGGACAAATCTCGCAAAATGATTTATCAACTGCCCACAAATGCTTCCTAAACAAAATACTGATTTTGTGCACTTTATTTACCGTACCAATATTTAAAATCGGCCTTTAACTTAGCTTTATTGCATGGCAAAAAAACAAACAAACCTTGTCTTGCCAAAGCAGTAGTAGCGCTCTTTGGCGCCCCCTTCAGCTGGTGGCGGTCTACTTTAGAGAGTTTACATATATGTCCAAATGGTATGTTTCGTACATGTTACTGTTATAACCGAATACCTACATAAATAGTGAGACCAAGCTGAATGTGCAGAAAAGTTATAACAATTCATAAAATCGGATAGCTCCATGGGTATGTTTGTAATTTTCTGGTTATGTCAAGTTCTAAAATATTTTCAAGGGTAGAAAACGTGCGTAAAAACTATTTGCAAAAATCCTTCTCCAGTAAAAACTGGAAAAGTCATGGTGCCTTTAAATAATGTTGTGAACACTGGGGGCAACAAAGGTTGAGAAGCACTGGTTTACATGCACTTTACAAGTTTGATTTTATGCAGACTAATGCAATAATTTATCAAGTTGAAATGTCGTGTAAACACTAGTTTAAGTAAGACTAACAGACATCAAACGCACTTGTCAATCAGACAACAGTTGCTTTTGGTGTATGTGCATGCTTCAAAAGATGAACGCAACACAAGCAATGCCTCGTATCAGTCCATATCATACCATGCGATTCTAGCTTTACTATGCACAAACCTGTAAAACTGCACAGGAAAACCATAGCAGATGGATGTTGCTTAATGCCAATGGTGGCCTACCGTACATTAACATTAGTTCCTGCTCATACAGACGTATCCATGATTTATAACAAAATCATTCTTTCCTGTAAATAATTTACAGTTCTTGTCATTGCAAATACAAATGCACAATGGGAAACATCATCTGTGAGGTTCCCGTCATGATGTCAGAACTGAGCCGTAACACAAATAAGAACCGTAATGACAAAGAAAAGCTCTGTTTACTGCGTGTGTGAGAGAAACAGCACAAACGTCACAGTAACATCAACACAAGGATGAAGGAGAATAGAGGAATGTGGAAAAAACAGCATTCTCAGCTCTGTCAAACATCTCTATAATTAAGGAAACACCCAACCAACTAACTACGTAATTGGAGTTAGCCTTATGATGTGATCAGACTTAAATGCAGACTAAGAGGCTCTCCATTCATGAGACCGAAGCCTAACGCTACGACTGTAACTCTCCTTCATTCTTATCCACCAGGCAAACAAATCTGATTCACAGATATGTGTGATCAGCATTATTTCTCAGCACTGTAGTGTAACTCAAACGGTGGTTTCCACGTAATTGACTGCAGAGAAGGTCACTGTCACAATGCAGGTGGACTCATTTGGCTAATTAAGAACAGTGCCCCGGTGACCTCTGTCTGGGGCAAATAACCTCACAGTATTTAAAACCCTGCACTCTGCTTTATTGAGAGCAAATAAGAAAGTCTGACTTCATTGTTAGTGAGATTTGACTGTTGATGCTCCTGTTATTACTAGGGCAGCGGATTGATTTATGAAAAAAACTAATTAATCACAGAGATGTCTGTATTTTAGTGATATTACATGCACATAACAGAAGAACACTAATATTCATGGGAAAACAACATAAAAACTGTATCTTTGCTAAGTATGAATGAAGGCCAACATCACTGATAGTTCTACTCATAGGCTTAGCCTTCCCTTGGCCATGGGGACCTGGGGCAAAAATGACACTCATTTGGACAAATCAAATCGATCAGGTCTGTGAAAATGAAAAGACAGTGCCGATTGTGGCATCAAATTAAGATCTGCTCAAGTTGCACCCCATTTCATTTTTAGATGTTTTTACAGTGTTGAGCAATTTAACCAATCACACACAATTCTGTTGAGCTTAGGAATGCAGTGGCCAATCAGAGGCGTTCAGATGAGGCACCGCTGAAACTCATCAGTTTTGACGAGTGCGTTCTCCGCAAATTCTCTCATAAACAACAAAGCGCAGATGCATGTACAATGGACGTAAGAGATTCATTTCACAGTGCATACAGCTTCAGTGATTATAACGATGTTTTTTTGTGAGAGTTCTTAAACTCGCGATAGATCAAAATTAGTGATAATGTCCCTTTCTATATATAATTTATTCACTGTCGAATAACAGTGGAAAGGAAACGTTATATAGCCTAATTTTCAATTTCTAATGTATTTATGAAATGGTAATCACTTCACTTTGAAATACAAAGTCAGTTCCATTAAACATATTTTATTACCAACCCATGTCTGGTTGTTGCCTAAAAAGACGGGTTTATGATGTTTAATACATTTGGATGCTTTTAGCCTTACCCTGGAGTTGGTTCACCCTCTGCCTGTGGTTATACCTTTTATTAATGTGTTTATTTGTTTTTTATTTATTGTTTGTATGGAATTATAGACATTCAACATTACAGCCTAATTGAAAGTCACAGTTTCTTTTATTTTCAAATTACAGCATTACATAATTTCTACTATAACCGGATAATTTAAAGCACTTAACTCACCTAATTTAAGAGAACTAAAAACAATATACACAAAGCCATTATGATAAAATCACATTTATCTCTACTGTACATTAACATTTATTTCCTGGATTTATTTTCACAACAAATACTGCACATTTTTTCATTTGCGCATCGATTCTCTTGATACAGTGTCAGCATCACAAAAATGTCATAATTCTCTCTGGACTTAATAAAGAAAAAAACGTGTGAGAAAACATGTGAGAAGACTTTAGCAGAGTTACTTAAAAAAAAAAACACATTGCATTAATATATATTTTTTTCCTTATTACATACACAAATGAAAGTGTTTCCCAGTCCTAAATCAATAGTGTTCACATTTGTAAACAGAGCAGTCCACACAGTTTTTACAGTAGAAGTTAGCCTGCAATAGATCCAGCAACGACACATATTGTGTATCATAATAATAAGTGCATATCATAGACTTTGTGAGTGTAACACTCTGGTCACATTGATTGATGGAGCTCAGACAATTGGTGGCCCGATCGACCACAGAGTGACCCGTCAGACACCCCATCAGTGAGGCTCTGTTCCCGGTGTCTGAGACCACCAGTCCCGACTTGATGAGGTGCAAACGACCCAACCACACACATGCAACGCTCAACACTCCACCCCGAGGATTTCCTCCCAGTCCCACAACATAAACACATACACACTTTCTCACATTACACACACCAACACACCTTCTCACATATCAGCATATGACAATCTAACAGTCTAGTAATGAGCACCGCTTAATAAAGTCACTCTGAGAGGCCTCTGAGTGTGTGTGTGTGTGTGTGTGTGTGTGTGTGTGTGTGTGTGTGTGTGTGTGTGAGGGTTTGGTTGGGCCACCCTCATGCTCAATACTCTAAAACACCATGTTCAACACAACACACAGAAACAGCTGTTAACAGAACTACCAAACCTCTAGCAGCACATTACAAACTGTATAACTGCATATTCAAATAATCAGAACAATCCTTTACAAAAGACACGTTTTATAGAAATTATGTGTGAACAGTCAAAAAAAAAAAAAGATGCATTACTGCCACAGTCTTGGTTAGAATTATTAATAATAAACATTAATTTGTCACTCATTACTTTTTACCATTGTTATGCAAGTTTATTAAAAAACAAGTTGCTACATCTGTACTTTCACTCAAGTAAAATTGTATTTAACCGGACAGAGTAATATTTTACTAGGGTATCTGTACTTCTACTCAAGCACTCAATCTGTGTACCATGTCTACTATTTCATAACTGTATATCTTGGTGCACTATCAACAAGTGTATGGCTCTTAGGCAATCCAGGTTCTTCTCAATGATGCCATACATGTTCATTTGAGAATGAGGTTTCTAATACCGTATTTTTTGGACTATAAGTCGCACCTGAGTATAAGTCGCATCAGTCCAAAAATACGTCATGATGAGGAAAAAACATATATAAGTCGCACTGGAATATAAGTCGCACGTATTTAGAACCAAGCACCAAGAGAAAATATTACTGTCTCCAGCCGCGAGAGGGCGCTCTATGTCTTCAGTGTAGGCTACAGGAGCACTGAGCAGTATAGAGCGCCCTCTCGCGGCTGGAGACGGTAATGCTTTCTATTGGTTCATATCTCTCGGTTTATGTCAAATTAATTTTGATAAATAAGTCGCCCCTGACTATAAGTCGCAGGACCAGCCAAACTATGCAAAAAGTGCGATTTATAGTCCGGAAAATACGGTATATGATTGGGCTGCAGTGATATTAGGGTGGGCTAAAGAGAAGCATCAATAAACGAACTGTGCATATTTTTAATAGAATATGAAAAGGTAAACAACAAACAAAACTGAATTATATCATTTAAATGTCCAGTGCGGGGAATGGGTGTCACTGGCTTACTGTGTCTAAATATTTAGCGTCAATACAGGAGAACAAAGGATTGCACAGAGGGCCTTTTTTTCTTTAAGTTAAACTCACTTGGGAGAAGCCAGAGAGAGAGAGAGAGAGAGAGAGAGAAAGAGAGAGAGATAGAGAGAGAGAGAGAGATAGAGAGAGAGAGAGAGAGAAAGAGGGAGAGAGGGAGAGAGAGAGAGAGAGAGAGAGAGAGAAAGAGAGAGAGAGAGAAAGAGATAGAGAGAGAGAGAGAGAGAGAGAGAGAGAAAGAGGGAGAGAGGGAGAGAGAGAGAGAGACAGAGAGAGAGAGAGAGAGAGAGAGAGAGAGAGAGAGAGAGAGAGAGAGAGAGAGAGAAAACAGAAAAAAGAGAAACTATACATATACTTAATTATTTAACAAATCTGTTTTTGTTTTATGTATTATATAATTGTTTATTCCTTATTCATGTAATGTACAATGCTTTGGCAATACTGTGCAAGTCATGCCAATAAAGCTCATTTGAATTTGAATTTGAGAGAGAGAGAGAGAGAGAGAGAAACTTTAAATTTGCAGTGATAAAAAATCAATAAAACAGTAATTGCTTGGCATATGATTGCATGGGAAACAAATTATAAGGAGGAGGCTGATGTCCGGGCGGATTAGGTGTTTTGGGTTCAGTGGACCGGTCGACGGAAAAGGTCTCCGTGTGATAATTAAATCTTCTCACTCTGATTTTCTGCCAATTTTATTTCCCCTGGGTCTACAATACTAATTCACTGCTTATAAGCCAGGCATAACTAATCACTGGAGTACAGAAAATGGCTGCTCTGAATGAGAGAAAGGTCTGCAGACACATTTTATTTCAAATATTACAGTTACATTGGGCTTGCAGTGATGAATGATCTCAGAAATATACCTTGATTGTACACAATAAACATCCAAAAACGAATAGCTTGTTTGCAAACTAATAACTAGTAAGTGCTCCTTAAAGGGAAATAGAAATGTAAAAGGAACAGGAGTTGCACTCACTGCTTCATATAAAGTGCCATTCAACAGATTGGGTTCTTCAGCACACTGCAAAAAATGACATTTTGTCAGACAAACGTTGACTGAACTACAGTACTGAATACAGAGAACGTGACAATACATAAAAAGACCTCTAACACTAGCTTGCTCTATTCCTTTTCTAGTGTATTCTATCTATTTTCTTTTTATTTATTAATTAAAAATCCCATGCTATGTGTACTGTGTTAAGCTAACTGAGACTTGTTATAGCACTTATATATCATTGCTCTTTTGTTGTTTCTGATTGCTTCCACTGTCCTCATGTGTAAGTCGCTTTGGATAAAATCATCTGCTCAGTGACTAAATGTAAATGTTCTCACTGGTCCGTCATGCACTAACCTTAATAAGCAATTCATGTGTGTAAAACTTGAACTAAAACATCTACAATTTGAAGTTAGTTTGCTGAATTGATCAAGAGACCGATGCTGACATTGTCCAGAACAGATATTTCGAAGGCCACAATATTATATAAAAGAGTGAAATAAGTAGACAGCTCAAGATGATACAAGCAAACTGCATTATAACAGAAATACAATGTGGTGTCAAACCAACAAAGAGCCAGTTTTCCCCTGTGGACACTCCAAGTCCTTCTCAAACACCATGTAGAAAAGCTCTAAGAGACAGGGAAGAGTGTATTTCAAAGCTGATCCTTGAAATACAAGCTGAAGTCATGACAATTAAATCATTTAGGCCGGCACGAGCCCCACTCAGCAGGCTCCAGTCCAAGGGTCAACTGCCTGTAGACCCTCATTTACACAGCATTTGTATTCATGATGAGAGAGCGCTAAATATTTAACAACAGTCTTTCAGGAGATACTACTGTTGAGCTCGCAGGTCAAATCATTTTGATTTCTAAAGAGATTACCTTACTCTAGATTTACCCATCTATATCTGACACAACAAAGCATGAGACAGCTATGCTGTTCGCTGTGACAAAAATCTGGATATTGCAATGACAATAATAACATTCGAAATGCTACGAAATAATATTGCTCTGATATTTCCTTCTCTGAGGGAGTTGTTCAGAAATATTTAAAGGCAATACTAAAGGTGATAATATGTATATGCCCTTTAACTATACTCACAACCTTTTATCCAATGACTCCAAAATTCACATCATTTAAATCTTGGCACATGGGAAAGTCTAAATTAACAAACCATTCCACGCAACTTCTACCTAAAACAATACTAATGAAGCAATAATTATCCTATTTATGCACCATTTACCAGACATTCTATAATACATCAAGCCTCTAATTAAGTTTACAGAGGAGATTCAATAAAATGCAGCAAATGTATCTGATTAAACGGAGCTCTCTGTGGGTCATTGATCGTCCTCTGTCCTATTGACTGTCTGATTTTCTCGCATGCACACACAGGCTTGTTCAGCTCTCCAGGAGACAGCTCTTGTGAATGACAACACAGCTTGTTATATTCAGATCAGAAATTAATGGATAGAGGGGGCAGTCTGTGTGTGTGTGTGTGTGTGTGTAGGGGCGTTAAATTCCATCTAAATGTTTAATGGTGGTATCATTCTCTAATATGGTCACACACAGAGAGGTTCACACCTGTAAAGGTGACCTGCGCGACACAGCATAATTAAGAAAAAGTCTTCCGCTTTTCCATGGTGAAAGAGCAAGCTGCTCTAATGATAGGGGTTAAACGCTGTTAAACGGCTCATAAAAATATATGCATGAATACGGACAGAATGCAGGTCTGAGTCAGAGAAAACAGTTACAGACTCTAGTCTAGGCAGTGACAGACTGAAAGATATTCAACACTGATCTAAATCTGTATAAGATAATTACACTAAACAAAACACAGTTGTCATCTATAAATAGGGCTGTCAATTTAACCTGTTAATTCATAAAAATAATCATTTTAAAGTTATTATTACCTGACCTGTATGTCACGTTATATTGCATTGCATTGCTGTTGAACACTATACTTCAGACTTTTGATGTAGCCTATGAGAATGCTGTTATATGGCCTTAAATACAAGATGAGGAAAAACATGCCCCTGTATAAGTTTTTCATATGTCAAATGTTTTACAATGTCACTCGAGCAAAAGTATTGTTTTTCCCCCAAATCTGCATGATTTCTGATGTGATAGATTTTATGCAGCAGTTCAATAAAGAAGTCAGTTTTTGCTCAATTTAGCAAGAGAAAATAGTTCTAATCCAAGCCAAAGAACTGTTGTGTGGCTCCAAACAACACAGTGGTGTTTCGTTAAACAATGTTTTGTAATGAATCAAGTGAGTCAATGATTCAGTAACTGATGAGTCACTTTCTTTGTTTCTGAATGAAGCAGCTGTTTGAATAAATTGGTTGAATGAATGATTCAACAACTCATATTAAGACAGTGACTTACCGCCACCAACAGGCAGATTTAGTTTAATATTTAAAGTATATATATTTAAAGTGTATCATTTAATTAAAAAAAAATAATAATAATTTTTCAATATGCATAAATACATATATATATATATATATATATATATATATATATATATATATATATATATATATATATATATATATATATATATATATATATATATGCCAATTGAAAAGCCATTAATCTCTCATAATTATTTATGCAATAGTAATTAGACGTTAAACGTATTCATGGTGTCTGTAAACAGTGTAAATACACATAATGGCCACTTCAAATGCAGCTTATTGATTAAATTATGATTTTTACATTTATAAATTTACAGCTGTCTGGGATAACTTTATTTGTATAATCAACAATATACACTGGACCTTTTGCGAAATCCATGTAGGGAAATCTTGAGTCATTATGTGAAATTTGGGATAGACTGGATTTTGCCCACAAACAATGGTAAATATGATAATATACAATGAGAATAAATAAATTAAACAAATAAAAAACTAATGCTATAAATAACTGCCCTATATTATTCTGTATAATTTTATTATGGAAGCTTGTTTCCTCCACAGGATAACCATGTAATAATGGCAATTTGTGACTTTCTAAGCTAACAGTTAAAAAAAAATTTTCCTCAAGCAATAAAAAGAGTTTATATCAGAATTGTGGGATATGAAGTCAGAATTGTCAACATAAAATTCAGATTGTTTCAGAATTACAAGGAAAATCCCTTTACCTTTATTTTTATTTTTATTCTTTGGTGGAAACAGGCTTCTACACTTTTCTTCTGTTAGCTGCAAGTTAAAAATCTTAAAGTTCGGCTCACCTTCCTCCTTTGTTTTGTCTTCTTTCATACTCTCCTTTGCTTTCAGTGCTTCATCAGTTTTAGCTGTAATAAGAAAAAAAGCACAATCCAATATTAGTAATAAGTTATAAACAGCCCATTTAATATACGATTAAGAAGTCTTTTATGCTTTAATGTCTCTCTGCATATGTATACTTCTCCCAGTTTGCACATCTTAAGCACATACTTATCAAATAATTTTTCAGCGAGCTAATTAAAAGCCTGAGAGAAATCCTTACATGGTGGAAACAGTTTGTGTACAAGTCTTATAGCAATTCATTTAGTCTGTTGACTCGCTTCTCTCCTGCCCTCCAAATAATGAAGACGTTAGCCAAGATGAAGACATATAGTGAGCAGTGAAGGGGGACTATCAATACAGCCTGTAAATTAATTACACCTCTGTTCCCGCACGTAATTTATTCTAAAGCGTTCATGTCTCCCAGGAGCAATTTGCCTTTATTGCTGTTTCACTCGCTGATGAGAGGAGTCATGCAAAATTGAGTCCCTCATAACATTACCTTCTATGAGTTTCAACTTTCAAGTGAAAGGAGAGGGCAGGGTAATCACAGTCATTAAGACCAGCAAATTGTACAGTTTGCTGTGTTTAATCCAAATTCAAGTGGATAATGTGATTGTTTGAGTGTGGTTTGTTTGAGTGGACATTAGAAAAATGCATGATGTGGTCAGCAGGCTGAAATCTAACAACCCTCTCTTTCTGTCTACCAATTTCATGAGAAATAATAATAACAACCATTTTAACAAATCACTTCAAATTAACTCAGTATATATTAGAATGCTCTCTTTCGCAATAGCGCTCCACAACTCTTCTCCAAGTTCAGTTTATCTCTCTGCTCATAAACAAAAGCAGTAAATGACTTTTTCAATGGTGTGGCTTGACTGTACATGCCAGTACAAACAGACAGTGAATGGAAATAGCGCTCACTTGAGCGCAAGCACAATCAGATGTGCGCACTTTGCTGTGTGTGAGAATTTCTCCCAATACTCCTGTGATGGCATTGCAGTCAGTGTGACTTATTAAAGATTTTGTAAACATTTCAAGGAAATTCCAACATGCAGTGAAGTGTTGGGCCACCACTCGCCATCAAAACAGCTTTAGCCAGCCGCCGCACAAATTTCTGCAACTGACACGCCACCAGACCATGGATGCCTCTAGTTAAGTGGGCTCATACTCCAACGAGGCACAGTAGGCCCAAGGAAGAGTAGTCCAGGAGAATAATGCCAATTATCCATTTAGAAACTCTCTGCTTATGTCCATTAGAGTGGCCACCAAAGCAAACAAAGAGTTGTTCTAACTGCCTAAACTGGGCAGAACACTCAATGCCCTAACTGGGCAGAGTAAACTTAATTGTCTTTGTAATTTTTTTACTTTTTTGCTTTGTAAAAAAGGGGGCATTAGAAGCTGCTATTGCTGGCACATAGACCTTGAGCATGGACGGGGAACATCCCTTATCCAACAGCTCCTGCAGAAGGACAGTATCACCAATACGTCACAAGTGAGTGGGTCCTCGCCGCAGTTTAATCACCAGACAGAGGACGCTGACCATTTAAGTGCATAGAGGTGTCTTGTCATCAGAGCCCTAACCTGAGAATGGGTGTTTAATACACACTCTAGGAGACTAAAAGGCTCCTGTCTAGTAGCCACAGATGCAGGGACCACAGCTCTGGCCTGGGGCACCATATCGTCCTGTTCATCTGGGAGAGGAGATCTTGCCTCAGGGGAATAGGCCATGGGGCTGCTATTAGCAGCTGCGACAGCTCTGCCAACCAATGCTGGTTTCTCCAGAGTGGGGCCATCATGAGCACTTTGCATTTCTGTTCCCTGATCTGCCTGATTATCTGTGGAATCAGGGCAACCAGGGGAAAAGCGTAGAGAAGGAGGTTGGGTCAGTTGTGGGCCAACCTTGGAAAAATATATTTTAGGGCAGTCAGAATTGTCTTCTGAGCTGAAGAAGTCTACTTCCACACTGCCAAAGACTTCCCAAATTGTCGGAACTGTCTGAGGATCAAGCATCCACTCCTCTGAGGGGACCTTGCTTCTTGCAACATATCTGCTCCACAGTTCAATATGCCCAGAATGTGACTGCTCTCAGCAAGGACAGGTTTAGATTGGCCCATTCCAAGAGACGCTCTACTAGTACAAGGAGCCGCTTAAAGGACAGTACCCCCTGGCGATTTTTGTAGGACACTACTGTCATGCTGTCTGAACGGACCAAGACATGATGTCCCCTGAGGTCTGGTAGGAAGGTTTAACAGGCCCGTCATACTGCCAACATTTTGAGGTAGTTAAATTTGAAATTTATGCAGTTTACCTAACATGTGTTCCCTGGGAATCGAACCCACAACCTTGCGCTGCTAACGCAATGCTCTACCACTGAGCCACAGGAACACTATGTGGCCGAACGTTGGCTTCCCTTTGCACAGAGCTCCCCAAACTGTTAGAAGCATCTGTTGAAACCACCTTCCTACTGTAGACTATTCCCATGGAAACTCCCTGTTCCATCCATTGAGTGTTCATCCAGGGGATCAGGGTTGTTACACAGGCCTGATCTACCCCGATTATCAGGTGTCCCTGATGCCACACGTGGGATGGCACCCGTGGTTTCAGCCATTGCTGGAGGGGGCACATTTACAGCAGGCCCAATCGTAGAACTGGAGATGCTGCAGTCATGAGGCCTAGCATTTTTTAAACCTCTTGAGGGGGTGAAAGGCACCAGCCTTGGAGGAGGTAGCGAGCTGCCGAAGGCTCATTCTGTTGTGACCTTTCTTTTTCATTTGAGCTGAGTTGAATACTGTTCCCAGGAACAAGACTCGCTGGCTGGGAAACAGTGCGCTCTTGGCAAAATTCACTCTGAGCCCCAGGCATTCCAAATGGCTGAGGAGAAGGGCTTTGTGAGATTCCATATGACTCCACCTCCGACTGGGTCAGAATGAGCCAGTTGTTGAGGTAGTTGAGAACATGGATTCCCGTCTGTCTCAGAGGGGAAAAAGCAGCATCCATGCATTCCTTAAAAGTGTGTGGAGCCATGGACAGCCTGAAGGGAAGGACCATGTATTGATAAGCCTCTCCGACAAAGGCGAATATCACGAATGGCCTGTGATGTGGGGCAATCTGGATATAAAAGTAGGCGTCTATCAGATCCATAGAAAAGAACCAGTCCTGTAGGTGGATTTGCAAGAGGATCTGTTTCAGTGTAATCATCCTGAACAGCCATCTCGTGAGGGCGTGATTCAGATGTCTGAGATCATGGATGGGCCTTCGTCCTTCTTGGGGATGAGGAAGTAACGGCTGTAGAAGCCTGACTCGCTCTGGGCCAGAGGAACCACTTATATGGCTCCCTTTTCCAGAAAATTCCTCACTTAGCACGACGTGTGCGTCTGTGCTTTGGACCAAAGTCGGGACCACTCCACTGAAGCTCCGCTGTCTTCAAGTGAATTGGAGTGAATAACCTCACTTTATTATCCCCAGAACCCATTCTAATACTCCGGGGATGGCTTGGGCGCTGCAAGGGGATACAGTACTCATAAGAAATGGAAGAGTAAATTTTGGGGAAAAAAGGGGAATCTCTTTGAAAATGTGTTTTTTTTTTGCCCACTATAACAGCACATCACCGTTTGGGCACTTGAACAGGCCCAGAGTTTACAGCAAACACACTGCCGGCTGCACCCGGAACTGGTTGGGGGCTTACGAGAGACAGTTTGGGGGGATGGTCTGGCTACAGCGAGACTTGGCCCCCTCCTCTTCCTGCTCCCTTGCTCAGAATGACGCTGTAGGTGCCGGGTCCAGCGCTAGCTCAGGCCAGGTTCCCTGGTGCTTTGGATACAGGTTGTGCTTGGCTAAGTGGAAAGGTCTTTCAAGGCTGGGTGTTGGCCGCTGCCGCAGGTGCAGGCTTCATGGGCTGCTGAGTCGGCACATATTTGGGGTGACTTGAGGCAGCTGCAGAGCTGGTGCAATTTTGTAGGAAGTGCACTTTTTGCACTGGCAAGGATCTTGGCCTGGAAGACCTAGAGCATGGCCACTGAGTGGAGCGCCGAGGCCGCTTGCCCAGCAGATGAGTAGGCGTGACCAGCGATAGATGACATCACTCTACATGGCTTGGATGGATGGGCTAATCAAGCAGAGGCAACTTCTCATACTCATAGTATGGGGCACGCCATGATCTTGTGAGCTCGTTATGGACATCTGAAAAAAAAGGGAATTTGCTCTTTAGAAATGGCTCTTTAGTAGAAATATGGAACGGTAATGCTGCTGCGCGTTGCTTAAGGTGGCAAAAGGTGCCTGAATCAGCCAGGCAGAGTTGTTCCACTGCAAGGCGTGTCATAGGTGAGCAGGGTCTTCAGTCAGAGGAGATGCGAAGAATGTCGTCGTCCCTGAAGGAGAATATATTTGAATCCTATGGTGTAGCAGCAGCTTATATAGCCAGATGACTCCATCCATTCTAGTATCGAAAGGGAACTCAGTGCATACAGCGATGGAGTTTGTGAAAAGCAGTATATAGCGTGAACCGACACATTTTGAGATGCTGAAACCTTGCATTAAACTGCACATGCACAGCAGCACAAAAAAATCTTTACTTATTTTATTAAATTTTTTCTTTGATAATTTCAATCTTATTTTGATCAGATGTGCAGCCCCATTGATTAATATTTATATTTATTTAATGACATTGTTAAAATCACTTTCAGAACTTTTTATTTTTGAACCAATGAACAGTAAAATCATTGACAGCCAATCAGACTCCACCCCAAAGAGCTTATGCATTTAGAGCGGCTGACGACATAATTTCAGTGTGTGCTTACAATAAACAGAGTGTTATCATTCGCTGCTGTGGATGCTAATATAGTAATCAGCACTATTGTCATTCTCAGTGTGAATGGCTTTTAAACAGATTTTCCATTGTCATCCATCTGTACATTACTCAGTGCATTAGGAGCTGAAGCTGATGGCGCCTCTTCCCAGCATTAGATAATGTGGCGCTATCCGCAGCAGAAAGCTAAAGACTTTCACTTCATCTGCACTTAATTCCAGTTTGGTTGGCAGGATGGATAATGGAGCCTCGGCTGAAATTCAATTGTGATTATATGTGTAATTGCAGCTCGGAGGGCCCCTAGAGTCATGTAGGCATGCAGGACTATGTTTCATTGAAATGATCACGCAGAAACAAATCCATCCGCCTCCTTCATCCAGTGGGCTGATTAGCAGCGGTGGCTCGTTAGAATCCGATGCAATAAGGCAAACATGGGAGAGAAATGGCCGGGGCCTATTATCAGTGATTGATGGAGTGCTAGTGCGTTGAACACGGGGGCTCGGAGGGGCCCGTGATTTAGATTGAATAAAGCGATGCTGCTGCTGCTTTATCAGGTTTATCCACAACTCTAGAGCCAAACGCAGAAGTCGCTCTCCTTCACCAGCTTTCTGTCCCTCTTTACACAGCAGCAATTCATTGATATAACATCGCAGACTAAAGGAGGTTACCAGCTCCCGAAATGACATTAAGCGGACATGTGAGATAGGATATTGAATTAAAGCGAGCGCTTGTGAAATCCGTCCGGGAGTGATGAACTAAAGCAGGACAGATGAGCTGCTATGGGGTTTGTTTGGCAAAGTTTGCATTTAAAGGAAGGAGTGCGACTGATAACTCCAGTGCAGGAAAACGCTTTGTGAAACTGAAAGGATTGTGGAGTGAATGATACTAACACACTTGAATCATCAAATTAAAACATCAAATCAACATCATAACGCTGTAATGGAAGGATAACGAACAGCAAAAAGTGTTAAATGATGAAGTATTGATCTAGAAACAACCCTCACCTTTTAGCCTCAAGTAACACAAAGCAGAACAAACTTAACTCTTATCTCAGGATGAACGGCTAAGGGAAAACACTTTGTATATGGACCATTCTACAGTACTGGTTCAAATTTAGAGTTACATTTTTTTTACCCCATGAAAAAAATAATTAATAACATATCTAATAAAATAACACTCAGTTTTCATACTACAGTATATTTCCTTTAGTTTTGTTCCCTTTAATTTAGTCAATATTGAAATAATCACATCACGACTAAAACTTATAACACATTTTTGATTGTTTCAGTAGTGACTGTTCGATAAAGTAACGTTTTTGAGGTCCAAAAAATGAAAATAAAATAAATAGCCAGCACGTGCCTAACAAAATGTCTATTTAATTGCATAAAATATGGACAGCTCTATAGTTATACACTGGATTTTCCACTTTCTGGAGCACATTTACTGTACTTCAAAATGATGGTATCTAATCATAAATGCATGATGCCATCTCTATTTCTGAACAAAACTAAATAGATAGAGCTAATATAATGCTCTGCCAATAAACAGATGTGACAGCATTTATTACTAATAAAAAATTAAAATAAAATCATTATTACTTAAAGGCACAATATGTAAGTTTTCGCCGATGGGAGGTCGCATTTTCAAATCAATAACAAAGGCAAAACTTGATGATGATAATTATTTATTTTTTATTACCTGTACCTTCCACAGTTACTTAAACAGCAATAAATTATAAAGAAAAAGCAAAAAAAGAACATTTACATTGTCAAAGACAATTATGACTGACTTTGGTCCAGCGTGAGTTTAAGCACGCTCAAATAAACTCCCCTTATAATCAGTAAAGCTTTCTGTACATGGTTTTATGAATGAATCTCTTAAATCATACGTACATCTGCACTGTGGTTTATGATGAGAGAATTTGCATGAGCGCTGAACTCTCAGCAAGATGTGCACTGAACAAAAACTCATCTGAGCGCCTCTGATTGGCCATTGCCTTCATAAGCTTAATGGACTCATGTGTGATTGGTTATAATGCACAGCACTATAAAACCGCGTTAAAATCATGGCACAACATTGAGCAGATCTAAATTTAATGTTGCGGTCAACACTTTTGATTTTCACTTTATTTGGGACAGCCATAATGGATTTAGTTTAACTGTGCATTTGTATCCGTGTGTGTTGCCATAGTTTCTACAAGCGGAAACTGAGGATAGGCGGATATTACGTCGTTGGCAAGGCATTATTTAAAACTGGAACTTCTATGGATTTACAAATCCTTGGGAACTTTTGGGATAATGTAATGTGCACGAAATATTTCACACTGTGAAGGTAGCTTTTGGATATTTTATTATGAAAATCTTACATCTTAAAAAATCTTTGTAATTTTTTAAAATAATAACATTATTAAAAAAATAATCACTGAGTATCTACATCTTTTTAAATTATTATTACAATTATTATCTAAATCTATTTAATTATTGTCATTATTATTTAAATATTTAAAAATAATTTAAAAATTAAACACTGAGTATATACATCGTGCACTGTCCTTTTCAAGAAATAAAACATCTTAAAAAAATGTAAATACTAAAAATAAATAAATAAATATTTTTTAGTTTAAATTTAGGGGTTAAGGTCAAGAACAGCCACTTCATAACAGAAAGTACTCATTTGCTTTAGCATATATTTGGCTTTTTATTATTTCAAGTAATGATTTTGGTTTAAGTGGATCATAACATCTTTATGAAATAGCTAAAACATGAATATTTAATAGATTTTTTCAAATAATTATTTTTACTGGGGTACCACAAATTGTGCTCAATGGTCCACATACAAATTTAGAAATCATACAGGACAGGAACGATACAGTATAACACAACACTGCAGAATGCGTGAGAGGGATTTCACATCGATAAAAGACAAGAATACTCCAAGGACGCACAAGACTTGCATTGTCTCCCTCTTTAAAACAAACCCTTAAACCAAATGATCCCAAACCCATGCAGAATCCTCATCTGCAGCCTCAGGCATCTCAATAAAACCACACAACAGCCGTAATAATCCTCTGTGATTAATTACTCCGGCCGTAATCTCTTACAGCGCTGCAGTGAAGGAGAGAAGGGCACGGAGGAGCAGGAAAAGCACCCGTGGCTGCGTACCTGCGCCTCTCTCCTGAGAAATCGGCCCTGCTCAATCCAATCAACATTAATCAGCATCTTACAGTATCACTGCTGCACGGTTTCAACTAAATACAGCTGCAATTTAAACTACGTAATGAAAACTGGTCAGAAATGAGTTAAAAGGGCTTTAGAATTGTGTATATAGCATCACAGGTACTCTGTTCGTATATGTGTGTGTTTATGAGGGAGAAACTGAGGGACTGACTGGTAAAGGCACCGTTTATTTACTAAAAGTTGTAGTATTTGTAGTATGTGACAGTAGCTTTCTCATTTACAAGAAACAAGATGACAAATCACTACATTACTGTTTTTTTGTTTTGTTAAGATGAATAGTATGCATATGTCACAAATGCATGTATGCATACATATATATTTTGAATTAAAATATGTCATATTTATACTATAGAATTATGTTAGCAAGTACTTCAGAAAGTGCACAAAATGTTCTTTAACAAGCGTATTTCAGTTTTTAGTGAAACGGATGGATGTTAGAACAGCCTTGGGAGAGATCTTGTTTATCTAGTGCACTCATGCAGCTCAACATCACTGTGCTTTAATCAGTGTATGTGTGTGTGTGTGTGTGTGAGAGAGAGAGAGAGAGAGAGAGAGACATAAAGTAAGAGAAAGAAAGAGTGAAAACGAAAGGGAAAAAACAAACTACTGTAGTCTCTTTACATGCGAACTGGTGTGGAGTCAAATAATGAGGCAAGCGTATATGAACACCCACACTTACACAAACTCAACACGCTCGCAGAATATGAATATCTGTAAATGAGCGTGTGTGTCCTGAGCGTCCACGTCAATCAAAAGCAATCTGAATGTCAGAGCTCGGGGAAATGTGATAAATCAGCCGCTTGCCAAACGACAAACATGATATTTGCTGTAGCACCCCACAATTGGAAAAATGTCCCTTTGAATCAGGAATTCACTTTACTCTCACATTCACACACACACACACACACACACACACACACACACACACACACACACACACACACACACACACACACACACACACACACACACACACACACACAGAGCTGTGGCTGTAGTCTAGAAACCTACATACTCAAACGCATCTGTAAAATAAATACAAAAGTGTGAGTGTTCATACAGTTTTTAATAACAACTAACCTGTGTGAGCATCACAATTAAAACTACTCCATTTGCATCAAGGAAATTAGACTTTGGAGAATTAGAAATTAGGATTTAATTTGTGCAATGACAAATATAAAGAACAGTCAGGTTATTTAGCAGTTATTTACAATCGCAGAGATAAACGACAGCTGATTTCACACCATGGCTCGTGGAAGCAGTACATAAACAGCAAAATAAAACAGAAAAGCGCTCTGCTTAAATGGAGATTTACCAAACAGTGTCACATTCGAGTAAAACTTAAAGGGTATCCATGAAATATTAACAACTAAACAATTAGAAAGGGAGCTATCATATCAATTTGATCAATTATTCATAAAAAAAGCCTGGATTTCTATTTTTGAATGTGAAAGATCAATGCCTCTATAATCAGATGTCTGCGGTCGGACCAGGCCCTGCTTCTTCCCTTCTCCAGCCACTGACAAAAACATGCACGTTTTTAAGAGAAGACAGGCGTGATGAAGATATGAGAACCACCATCACCAAGAGTAATTAATTAATTACATGTGTATAGCGTGGTGTTGTTTTGAATCGGGCCCCGGAGAGGGAAGAGAGCGCGCAAACAGCACAATCAAACCCTGAGCGCTGATCAAATATTCCATTTCCGCATATTCCACCAGACGCTTTTTTCACACTACTGTGGGCTCAATTTCTGCACTTCGCCTGAAGTTCCGACAGTATCTTTCTGAGAATAATTTGAGATGATTTCTTTAATTTGCAGAGTAAATACTGGAGATTTGGTTGCAGAAACAAAACAGTCTGAGAGTTTTCATCATGTCCACATGAGACTCTGCCTGATGAAACTTGTTTTATTCATGAGCGTTTGGAGAGAAATGTGCGTAGGCCCGTCTGTCTCTTTTGAAGGTATCTGCCATGAGTTCAGACTCAGAGTCGATCTGAGGACTTATCGCTTGAAGCCTCTAATAGCGAAAGGAGTACGGTGGTTTAAAAGGAACTGGTGATAGCGGTCTAACTGAAGGATGCGAGTGTGAGAGTCTCATCTGTGTTGGAAACTCAAAGCTCTTCATGTTCTCTGTTCTGACCCGAGGCTGAGCTCTCAGCTCACTTGTGATCATATCCTCAACAAATGCAGACCTCAGCAGTCAAAATGACAATGTTGTAAGTCTAACAGAAGGTGAGCAGGAAAAACAAAAAAGCAAAGTCTGCGCTTTCTCTCATTGCCGGAATGTACAAAATTTTGATTAAAAGTCATTAATAACAGGATTCAATTTTAGGATGTTAATTAATTGTTACAGTGGACATTTTCTGCCACGTTTCCCTTCTTACTTTCATTGGAAAAATACTTAAATGTGTTGTCTCCCAATCTCAATTCGAACAGCTGAGTCTTTTGTTCTCTTGTTGGTCTGATTGCTTATATTGTTCTCATTTGTAAGTCGCTTTGGATAAAAGCATCTGCTAAATGATTAAATGTATCATTTATGATTAAATGTCATCAACCACGTTTCAGCCTTTCTCACACAGGAAAAACTCAGAACTCAGATGTTTTTTTAGGAACTGCACTCTTGTGGTTTGAGTCTTAGATAGGTTCTTCAAGGTATCTTTGAGAGGTGAGGTGTCCAAGTCAAAACATCTAGCTACTGGAATGCCTCAGGGCTCAGTTCTTGGACCACTTCTTTTCTCTGTCTACATGGCATCATTAGGTTCTGTCATTCAGATACATGGCTTTTCATACCACTGCTATGCTGATGATACTCCACTCTATCTCTCATTCCATCCTGATGATCTGACAATAGCTGCTCGCCTCTCAGCTTGTCTAACAGACATTTCTTGCTGGATGATGGACCATCACCTTCAACTCAACTTCGGCAAGACAGAACTGGTTGTGATTTCAACAAACCTATCACTTCATCATAATTTTACCATCCAGTTAGGAACATCAACCCTAACAGCCAGAAGCCCTGGAGTTGTGATTGATGATCTGCTGACTTTCTCAGACCAAATTGCTAAAACTGACCAGTCCTGCAGATTTGCTTTATACAACATTAGAAAGATCTGGCCCTTTCTTTCAGAACATGCTTCATAACTCCTTGTTCAAGCTCTTGTTCTGTCCAGACTGGACAACTGCAATGCTCTCTTGGCTGGTCTTACAGCCAGTTCTGTTGAATCTCTACAATTTATCTAGAATATGGTTGCAAGATAAATTTTTAATGAGCCAAAGATAATGCACGTAATACCTCTGTTCATCAATTTGTGCTGGCTACCAATAGCTGCCCACATAAAATTCAAGGCATTAATGTTTGCCTACAAAACCACTACTGGCTCTGCACCGCTTTACCTTAATTCACTACTTCAGACTTATGTGCCTCTAAAAGCTTGCATTCTGCAAGTGAACGCCACTTTATTATTCATCCCAAAGAGGCACAAAATCGCTTTTCTGAACTCTTACATTAAATGTTCCCTTCTGGTGGAATGACTTCCCCAACTCAATCTGTGCAGCTGAGTCCTTAGCCATCTTCAGAATTGGCTAAAAACATCTCTTCCATCCTTATTTAACCCTCTAACTCTAGCACTCACTATTCAAATTCTATTTTATCTATTTGTTTTCTTTGTTATATATATATATATATATATATATATATATAAAACACTTCTACACTATTTGTTTTCTAACTGCTTGTTTTCTTTAAAGAAGGCTTCTAACACTAGCTTTCTCTTTTCTTTTTCTATTCTATCTACTTGCGATCTTATTTTAAACCGTTGCAACATGTACTGCATTAGGCTAACCGAGACTTGTCATAACACTTGTATATCATTGCTCTTTTGTTGATTTTGATTGGTTCTGTTGTCCTAATTTGTAAGTCGCTTTGGATAAAAGCGTCTGCTAAATGACTAAATGTAAATGTTTAAGAAATATTAAGAAATTGTTACGCTTTTGGCAAAAAGTTCATAATCCATAACGTTTCCTCCAGTGTCCCGTAGTCTCTCACATCAAAATCTAGCAACATATTTGCTTAGAGCTGTTTTAGCTCGTAAACAGTACTTGATCTGTGCAGATTTCCCTCCTGATTCAGACCAGAACACTTTTTCACTGGAGAAGCCTTATTGATGTATTCTAGCTGGAAGCAAAAGTTTGAAGTAAAAAATGTCCTATTGATGGACTGGAGTGGTGTGAACTACTGGATTATTGTGATGTTTTTATCAGCTGTTTGGACTCTCATTCTGACGGCACCCATTCACTGCAGAGCATCCATTGCTGAGACACTGATGCAATGACACATTTCTCCAAATCTGATGAAGAAACACTAACTGAATAACAAAAATATGAACACCACACAAGGGTTAAAATGAGTGGTATATAAATGGTAGTTAAGAGATTTGTTAAGAGTTGCAACATTTCAGATTGAATAAATCATTGTATACTTCAAGTAAAAATGAGGAACGAACAGGTGTGATGTAATTTTGTACAAAAACTCTTGCCAAAACAAAGGTGTTTTGGAGTGTTTTCTCGGAGTTATACACCAAAAGTTATACTCAAAAGATGTACGCCTTTTCACTCGAAAACACGTTTCAATAATGCACCAGAAAACACAGCGTCTGCTGATAGGTTGATAGACACTGGGATATTAAAAGAACAAATGGTATACGGCTCAGTGGGACTTAGCTGGACAGGGCTAACACTCAAACACCTGGCACAAAGGGAAAAAACACGATGGTCCCTGAGATTTTGCTTAGTCAAGCTCCAGCGTCTGAGCCCAGGAGAGAGGGGGACGCTGGGAACCGGCTCTTTTCTGTTATATTAAAGCCTAATTGCAATGTCAAGTTGCTCAGTAAGCTGTCGGTCCGGGGAACCGAGACCAAAGAGCTATACGTACACAGAGAGATGCAAATCAGAAGAGGAGGACCTGTGCTGAGGGAGGTGAAATCACAACCTGTTGAAGAAGAGAAAGAGAGAGAGAGTCCCACCATAGACAACTCCACTTCTCCCTGTCATCTTTTAATGCTTATTTTCATCGCTTTGCGTAAAATATTGATAATCAATTAGTGCTACGTCTGTTTTGTTACAGAATTGGTGTCAAAGTCTATCAAGCTGTCAAAGCCAATTCAAAGCTCACTCAGAGTTCATTTTTCCGTGGTCGCTCTGTCTTTGGAGGAGTCATTAGGCGTGGGGAACATCGCCCGGGGTGCAATCGCCTATTCTCTTTCATTAGGCTGAGATGAGAAAGGTGAGGGAGATTATTAGGACGTTGGAATGATCACAAAGCCCCGCACAGGCTGTCAGATTCCCCCTCCGTGTAATTCATCTCCTCCCCACCACTCCCTGCATCTGAGCGACGGCAGGGGTTCGGAGATGGACATTATTCATGAACATCTGCAGCACCGGGAATATTCTCCACCTTCAGGGGGAACCTGCCCTTTTGGCTTTAAAATTAAAATGATGCTGCTGGTATTAAGGGACAAAAAGGTGGAGAGCGCCGAGAACGGTGAGATCAAGATAGAATTAATGAGAGAAACGGCGGAGAGAGATCTGCTCTTCTTTATTGGTATTGGTTTTGATGAGTTTGGAGGTTTGAGTTTGCAGTCCAAGACACTTTCAGAATGAGCTGAATGATTACTGTACATGGTCTTCCTCAACAGCATATGGTTAAGAAAGACAAAGAATCTGAGCTGCTATGGGGTGGAAAGTGAAGATCTTACAAGAGCAGAGGAAAATTCATGGATGCTGGTAATCTACAAAAAAAAAAAAATTCTGATAAATGAAACACATGTACAAAGGAACCAGTACAAAGTATGCAATATATTATGTGATAACCTGAATGACAAAACAAATGCAGGATCCCATGATATTGCAATACATTTTTATTTTATTTTATTAAAATAATATTATGAGTGAAGGTATATATTTTTTTAATTAATCATACTAAACTATCATTATAGTGACATTCTGGCAACCACAGATTTTTTCTTTCTTTCTTTCCTTCTAAACTCAGGTTCCTACTCCGTTAAGTGTCCTAAACCCCTGATACATTTCCAACCTTAGAGTAAAAAACACACACACAAAAATAGAGTCATTCCCACCCTGAGCAACACTGTTTGTAACTCATTAAAACCATCTGCTGTTTTTTGCCATTCTGCATCGTGCGAGTGTGGCTCATCAAAACCAGTCTTCAAGTTTGAACCTAATCATCTGAGGCCGATCATCCCAACATCTGTTTGTGTGGCCTTTGAGCCAATCTATCTGAATTATTATCTCTTTGTTCAATCAAAAGAGAAATGAGCTTAATTACACAGTTTATATCAGAGCTAAAAAACGAGGCGAAGGGGATTGAAAGCGAGCGTGAAAACTGTGCTTATCAGCAGGGTTTCGACAGGGCCTAAAATCAGTGTCAGACTGCGGCCCCTTTTTATTACAAATGGCAGCCGAAGTTTAGCGTGGCAGTTTAAAGCTAAATGAGGCCTGACAGACTTGTCAGAGCACTGGAGCTTTTCAGTGGCAGGGCAGAAATTTAGCTTGATTCCCTGGCTTTTATCTTCCAAACACCGGCCGCTAGCTCCCAACATCTCTGCCGAGAGAAAAGAAATCATACATTTTTGGGAAAGAGGGAAAAATATTCAGGGACAGACGAGAATGACAGATGATCGTCCACCTCTTCAAAATCCAGAAAGTATATTTGATGCGAAAGGGTGATGTATGAAAGAAAATGTGTGTGAAAGCGGCACTACGGTCTGAATGCAGAGCTAACATGTCAGGAGCCGTTAGAGCAGCCATCAGAAAACAAAGCAAAATCAACAGCAACAACAATAACAGCTCTTCCCTCCACATCCTCCTCCTCCTCTCCATCACCGCGCTCCGGCTCACTCAGCATCAGAGTCCCAAGCTCTTTCTCTTTGTCTCTGGCTGAGGGCTATTATTTCAACCTCGCTCATCCTGACTCTCATAAGAGAGGAGCAAACGGTGCACTACTGAGAGCTCAAGCGGCTCCCCTACAGGAGAGAGAGAGAGGGGGTAAAAATAAAAATAGAAAGAGAAGTGGAGGAAAGCAGAGTGTCCTCTGGTTACAGCAGTGGTATGTTTGATAACACCGCCTGTTGATTACACAGAAACCAGTCAAAGCTGACACACCAAACACTCAAACTACAGTCACGCTGCTCTTAAGGGGAAACGGGTGGCATTTACAAATAAAGAAGAATGAATTAAAATCTAAAAAAAAGTTAGGAACACCGACAAAGAATTAAAAGTGCTGTGAGTGATTTTCAGTTCGTTGTTGTGCTGGCTGATATGGCAGTGAATCATGAAATACTGACACCTAGCATTGTGGATGCCTTATATTAATACCTTATAGAAACCTACTTGCTTTCTTCTTAATATAAGGTGTACAAAATAAAATATTCTTGATAAATACAAACATGCATGTCCAATTAGTTAATAGTGCATAAAATAGCATAAACGAAGGACAGGTTGAAATAGTGCTGCACAATTTGGGGGAAAAGCTTTCTGGGAATTTTTTTTTAACTGGTTATGACTTTAAATGTGATTACAAAAAAACTAAAAATCCAGGTTTGCTGTGGTTGTTTCTAGGTTTGATATAAATATGGATAATAATAATAGTAGTTCTTGTGGCTTAGTGGTAGAGCATTAAGTTAGCAGCGCAAAAGGTTGTGGGTTCAATTCCCAGGGAACACATATACTGGTAAAACATTTTATTCCCAGGGAACACATATACTGGTAAAACATTTTATAGCCTGAATGCATGTCGCTTTGGAAAAAAGCATCTGTTGAATGCATAAATGTAATAATAATAAAGTATTATAATTATTATTATTATTACTAGAATGTTTAAAACAGCTAAAGAAATACTACTATTGTAATATTCCCTGTATAAGAAAAAAATATTGAATATTTAAGGATTTCTTTTTTACTTTGCATTACAATTATAAAAGTACAAAACTACAGTTTTGTGATTTTACAATTGTAATGCAAAGTAAAAAAAAAAAAAAATTAAATATTCAAATATTCAATATATTTTATTAAACCACCAAACTTTTATTTTGATGCAAAAAACACAGTCCTTAAAGCTTCTCCTCTTTGATAAGTGCTTCTCATTACAAGTATGGTAAGACAGTTAACCCACAATGCATTTCTAAATAAACATTAAAACGAACCAGACTAAGAGGAGATGCAGTGATTTCACATGGAGGAGTATTTACTGAGAGCCGATATGATCTGAAACACTGGAAACATTGCTACATAGTGAGCTGCTCACATGTAAATGAACACAGTGCTTCGGTTCACTCTGAGACAGACAGCACACATTTTTATTTCATTAAATCACAACTTTATTGAAATTTCAGTTATGATAATTAATTGTGCAGCCCTAGATAAATGTACTTAAAAGGTACAGCAACTTTGTTTCCATTTAATGCGGCATCGCTGCTACAAATCCGTCCTTATTTTCGGGCTATTTAACGCCCCTGGAGTTTTCAGTTTGTAAGACCTTTCACAGCTTCACTCTCAAGTGTGGAAGATGAAGTATGAAATTAATCTTTATCCCTGTTTTGTTTCTTTGCCTCTCTTTTCACAATGCATGAAGGCAATTAGCTGTGTGGTTTGGTTGCAGGCTTTGTGCTGGGCGCCTCCATGTGCCAACTCACTGGCCTTTTGTTCTGCTGGTTTGTGCCGCCCACTTCAGCCCGTCTCCGCTGAGCTTTCCTCCTCACACCTACACAGGGCGTTACACAATTCTACCCTAAAAAGAGCTCCACTCTAAAACCCCCATCTCTGACTCCCCATTGTTTGTTGTGTGCAATTAAGACAAATTCCCTCTCCGTTTATTTGCTGAAGTGCATGTTTTCTTTTGTCTTGGCTCAGGATGTGTTAAACGGATGAGAGGAGAGGTACGCAGGTGGCTAATTCACAGGGCTTTTTGTTTTCCTATACACTTACTTTAGGTTTTACTAGGAGTATTTAACATGGGACCAGATCTCACTAGCTAGAGCCGATGAACAGCTTTATATTGAGGACTGAAACGAAACTGTACACTACAATCCAATCCAATACACTGTTTATTTATATAGCACATTTAAAACAAAGTTCTGCACAGAGTCTACAGAACAAGTCAACAAGTTTATAAAAAAAATAAAACACAAACTATTAAACACACAACGTAAAATGGATGAGGTTCACTAAAATAAAGGATCATTGCACAGCAAGTCAAAAAATATTATTTGCCAAGGAGAAGAAATAAGTTTTAAGGGTAGACAAATCAGATAGGTACTGTGAAGCCTGATTAAGAAGAGATTTATAGACAAACAGTTAATGAAAATTACTTGTAAGCTAAAGTTTTAGTTCGTCCAGATAATCTAAAATAGACATTAAAGCCTGTTTGTTATCGTGCTTCAAAAGGATATAGATTTGTGTGTTGTCAGCATACAGATGAAAAGAGAGCCCATACTTTTTAAAAACAGAATAGAGGAAGCATGTCAAGAGAAAACAGTACCGGACCAAGAATCGAGCCTTGAGGGACACCAGAATTTAAACTTAAAATTTAAACACTACTGTTTATTTTAAGGATAAACTTGCACTATTAACTAGCATGATGTTTATTAGTACTTATAAAGCACATATTAATGACTTTCTCTGCACGACCATATTCTAGATCCCTTAATTCACTCCATTCCTAAACCCCATAAATACCTTACTAACTATTAATTAATAAGCAGCCAATTAGGAGTTTATTGTGGCAAAAGTCATATTTAATGGCTAAAATAATAGTGAGAATTGGACCTTAACATAAAGCATGACCTTTATAACACATAGCTTCTCAGAAAATAACTGCAGTATATATTTCTCAGAAAATATATAAAGTTTTTCTTTTTTTGTCAGGAGCTTCAAATGGCACAACATATTTATAAACCCCACATACAGTACAAGCTAAAACGCTTGATCTGGGGGTGTGGATGGGTTTGCCCAACCCTCATTTTTTAATACAGATGTCTGACCTCCATTAGACCCACCATCATAATAGTCTGTGATCAATGAGGGACGAGCAGGAGGAGGAAATAAAGAAAAGCTTTATATCTCAAATTTTTAATAGAAATACAAATGTATGAATTGGAAGAAAACAGACCCCTATGAAGTCTATGCATTCTGGATTTGTAGTTTCTGAAAGGGAATAGGAATAAGGCGATAGGAAATTTAATATATAGATGAAGTACGTACATACTGTGTACTCTCATAGCAATTCATAACAATTTGTGGTGATATAGCAGTGAAATCTGTTTACACCCTACTATGGTTGGGTTTATGGGTGGTCCTTCAGTGCCCCCCCCCCTAAAATTCATCATTATATCATACAAATTCATACTAAATTCCCCACTCGTGAGTTCATCATGAGACATGTAATACATACAGTTTAATGTTCCGAACAAACCCTAACTAGAACCTTTTGAACAGAAAATATATTGCTTGCATGTCTATTGGAAATCTTGATCTATTGCATGGATTGATCACAAATACTGGACCTTATCATGCATAAGCAAACATGATGGTCTGTGATCAAGCACTGCATTACGTGATGTACAAGTGGAGAAAACATGTACAGTACATATACATCTATTTAAACTACTGTATTGTCATTACCAGAAAAATTTATCAAATTTCTGTAAATTCTTGCAATTAATCACTGGTACTTCTATTATCAATGGAATATGAGTGAGGGAAGCAGGGGAAAGGGGCTGGTTTGGAAGGCCGCCTCGTGCCGGTCGTACCCCAAGGCCTCTGCACCCCACAGAGCCCTAAACCTCTGAAGATCCACCAGCCACTATCGATCCCCTTTAAAACTCCTGAATAATAAACTCCAGCCCCCTCTGTGCCCCAGTAGGTCTCAAACCCCTCTAATTACATCAGCACTGAAAGGAAATCCTTGATCAACAGCATTGTGGGATGCTGAACTGGCACCAAAAACTCAATAAATGAGATCAATCAACTGGCTAAACTGGTTCTCAAGAAGTTTAAGGAATGTAGGATTAAAATCATGAATTTCATGAATCATGAACAAGCTTTATAAAGTTGAGAATAAGTAAGAGCAATCTGAAATCTGATTCTTCTAATGCAATCTAATGCAAAAATGGTCAAAAACAGTAATAATGCTGTAATAGATCTCTATTTTGAAAATTTCTTTCTGCATTTACTTTTTTATTAAATTATTCATGTGTGATGGAAAAAAAATAGCTTCAGCAGCCATTTATTCAGTCGTCTAAGGGAACTTAATGCTATATGTGATAATTTGGGTCATCAGGGTCTACTGCTTCATTAACCAGTAGACATTTAAATTTGAAGAAGCTGGGATAGTTAAAGAATTGATGGTTAATGGTTTATACTGTATATCTAGTGATGTGATAGTGCTCTGCATTTATCCCATTCAAAGTGCACACACACCGTGAACACACACCCGGAGCAGTGGGAAGCCATTTTTTGCTGCGGCGCCCGGGAACAGTTGGGGGTTCGGTTCCTTGCTCAAGGGCACCTCAGTCATGGTATTGTAGGTGGGAGTGAGCACTGTAAATTCACTCCCCCCACCTACAATCACACACACACACACACACACACACACACACACACACACACACACACACACACACACTAAATAACATTTTTCAGATCTCTAAACTACTGCAGGAGCAACAGTTGTAAGTGTTTGCTATTAGCCATTCATCCAGTACTGCTGGAATTGTAGGTTCTGTTTCACAGATGGTTTGGTAAGTGTTCCAGAGCTCTGGTGGACTGTGTCCAGGGAGGGACCCCATTGCTTTATGAGCTCTGAGATTGGTGTCCCGGGACGCCCCACCCAGCACCCCATCACTCATGCATTATGCACCGGCCCTACGGCCAGCCAGAGGCTTGTCTACAGACAAACACCTGAGATCTCTCACAGGTGTGTGTGTGTGTTGCTCTAATGTGGCTTTTGGTGCTTCATGTTAGAAACATATGCAATATATACATCACAGATGCCATACACATATTAGATCTAAAGTGACTTACAAAAAGCACGGAGCCAACAATATTCATACAACATTTTCCAGAAAACAGAACACATACATTTTTTTTTTTTTTAGCAGTTACTCTGTGTACCGATATGCTTACATGTTGTTTCTGCACAAAATATTCTAATAATATAAACAACAGCTGTAAAAGGTCAAGTTTACTGTACATGAGACAAATGTTTACTGTATACACTGTAGTTAGATGAGAATGTGAACACTAAATAAGTGCATCTTTATATAAATATTATTCTAGATTCTAGATCTATCTTTCTGTTTTACTATGATTATTCAAACACATTTCTATGCATTTATTAATACATGTAAAGTTATTTAGCTATTCACGCCAATGCTAAATGATTCAATTTATAGGATTTTCTTATCCTGTGGCCCAAATAGTATCAGAAACTGATGACATTTTGCATGTCTTGTCCTTCCATATGTACAAAGTTTGGGAATTTTGGATCTTATGCACTCAAGACACAAGCATATAGTCATAATGAGCAACACGCAAACAAATATGTCAGATTGCATCTGCTATTAAATAGTCCAGCACTGACCTGGGCAAAATTTGGTGAAGATCTGATGAATGGCCTAGTCTGAAAAGTCTTTTTATAAATAAGAAAAAAAAAAGTAGGATTAAATGTACATAAGAAAATAAATTACAGGTAAAACAGAATGAAACAGTAATATTGAATTCAGTAAAAGAGTTCAAATAAATTGCACTTTATTGCATGACTTAAATTCTGTTTAACATTCATCCAAAAGCAGAAAAAAAAATCACTTAAATTTTTAACTGAGCCCTGTTTGTTATGAATTTTCTCTTTTGTGATTAGGTGCAGAATTATTATGGCTTGGCTTTACATGTTTAAGTGACCCAAATCTATGAGTTTTTTTCGCTCCTTTCGCTGCATTGTGATCAGATAGAGAACTATTATGGTTTGGCAGAGCCTCGTCCTCGCTCCAGCAGAAGAATCAGGGTGTCACAGCGGTGGTGGAATAGTACAATGGAGGTGGAGGACTAAAGATGATCTCCCGCTATCAGAGGATCTTAAAAAAAGAAGCGATTACACCAAAAAAATCAGGTGCAGCCCTTACTAAAGATGTCTGCGGATAGAAGATAAAGCATGGCAAAGGAGAGCAAGGCAAACGAGAAAATGAGGCAAGCCAGGGACTGGGTTACAGATTACTTACACAATCATAAATAGTTTCTCCTCCGCGTATTCAATAATGGCCTTCTCTCTATTCAGCAATCCGTTTTGGGCGGCCAAAGGAAGCGGCTAATACAGTTTTATCAAAGCGGAGCATTGGCAGGCAGGGCAGAGAGTTGATGTTTACAAGGCGAGGGCAAGCAGACGAGGTGCGAGAGAAAAGGAAGCCGCTGAAATCCGGTGGTAAATCCATGAGGATTACGGCTGCGTGCGGAGAGAGATTATATATTTATAGTTAAGATGCTCATCCACTGTTTGCCGAGTGAATGGAGGAAAAGCTGGAAGTATTACAAGAGATGTATCAGGCCTACAGGAATCAGGTTCCATTCTCTCATTAACTCCTCTATTACTTCAGCAAATCGAATGGCAAGATTGAGAATTACAGTTCAATGTTACAAATAAAATGTTAACTCCATCTTCAAGGATTTGCAGTTTTAAGTATTTGGCGCATTCTCCCAATGAAGTTTCTAAGAGGAGTTCTGGTGCTCTTTTGTTTGTTCAGTCAAAAAGCACAGATGCACTGGTCAGTCAGCCCTCAATTGGGATGGGATGTTCTTTGCTCCAAACACCTGATCGGCAACCCTTTTTTTTGGTTTGATTTTGGCCGATATCTTTTATTGTATTCGGGACTTGCACACAAAATGCATTGCAATATTTCTCCCCAGTGTCATTTGTGTGGAAATTTTACAAAGTCTTTAAACAGAGGCCAGAGCTGAGATGAAAACTGCCCCAGACTTGGTTTTAGAGTAAACAATGTGATTAAAAATGACAGAAGACTTAGAGTAAGCGCCAGTGAGAATACGCTAATCTCTCAAGAACCAAGTTTTGTTCACAACAAAGGAAAACCAGTCTCCTCTTGACTTTATCAAAATCCTCGGACAATTTTCTTTACAAATCATCGTTTTGAACTTATAATTTGCGACCAGCGTTTTGTATTGCCCTGTCCTTTGTGCTTCCATGTTCATCATATTCATTATCAGCTTATGCTATGCTGACGTCCTCCGTCATCTGCTTGAACAGCTCTCCCTTGTGAATGCGATACAGAGATTACGGTTTATAAAGTTTAACATTTTCTTACAGTACACAAACACATCTCTTCACTTCAGAAGGCCTTTATTTACCCCCTGTAGCCATGTGGAGCACTTTCCATGATGGATCAATGCATGTTTTTGGCCTTCAATATCTCAACACCCATTCACTGTCATTATAAAGCTTGGATGAGCCAGGTCATTTTGAAATATATCTCCGATTAAATATGTCTGAAAGAAAAAAGTCATATACACCTAGGATGGCTTGAGGGTGAGTAAATCATGGGCTAATTTTTATTTTTGGGGAAACTTCCTTTAGAGAAGTGTTTATAATGGTGCGATCAAGTCATGTTAAAAAGACTGTATTTAGGAGTTAAACACACAGTAAGCTATATTTGAGAGTGGGAAGCACTATAAGCGCTGAATTTTGGAATTGGTGGTGTGTCAAGAAAAGATGTTGAATGCAATGGATACACCGTCTGTACTGATGCTGAAATAATTTTTCTAAAAAAAAAAATTACAACTGTGATAGAATATTTAACAATTTAATTTACATCACCTTTTTTATATTAAAACAAAGCAAAAACACACTGATGCACATGCATTACTCTTTTTGTAGAAGTAGTTTAATAATCTTGTTAATTTTTTTTGTAGAAGAGGTGCATTTCAATCTTGCTCTGACCAAAGTTACCTGACATCACAATTATGACTGGCGACTCCCAGAAGGACAGTTTTGTGTACAGCGGTAACCAAGCAAATGTTATATTGCTCTTCCATAAGCGCCACCTACTGTCAGCAAGAGAACTTGCATTTTTAGCATAATTTCACAGAGCTAAAGCCAGACCATTCTGTTTTGCATTCTTTAAAATGCATTGGGTGACTTTAATTTTACATCACTAGATTTTTTGTCTTTCATTCTTTCTAGTCTAATGCTTAAAAAAAGAAAGAAAAAATCAGAAATTGATATCAGCTCATTAGCTTGCCAAAAACTGCCAATTGAAAAATCCTGATCAGTGCATCCCTATTCTAAGTGCTAAGAAAACCTCTATCTTTACCAGGGTTTCCGGCAAACGCACATGCACTCATTAGAAGAGTACAGTACAACACATGTGCCCTACAGATGGAGCATACACAGCATTCCTGTACAGGGAGAGAATACCTGAAGAACGCACATACACACGCAGGGAAAAAATGACACTACCATCAATTCTCCCGGCATGTTTTCTGCAGGAGATGAAAGAGCTCTGGTGTAATTTCTGCTATTTATTTATCTTAAACGAGGGAATCGGGTGGATACTTATCCCAGGCCCTGATTGCCGCTGGGCTAATTAGATAGAAATATGCAAGTAGAGAAAAAATTGAGAATTAATTAAATGTTTATTTCTCTTCAACCCCACCCTTTAAATATGGGAGGCTGGGTCTGAAACGCAGCCTAACAGACGAGAGGGAGAAATACGGACACAGTCAGAGAAGACCAAACCATATCTATGCCATCTGTTCTGAAAGCTTGATATTAACGGGGACGGGCAACTCCGTAACGCCACCACTGGACGGACGGATGGACGGCTCACATCGTTATGAAAATGTTGTTTGGGGCAGCCAAGTCGAAGGGGTGGGCCGGCTTCCTCATTAATCAGCATGTCTAATAAATCCTCGTGCGTCTTTTCTGACAGAGCATTAGTCACCGAAAACACTCGCTAAGAGACAGAGAAGAATGGGCCGCCTGTGGGACAGGGTCAATCAGAAACTCATCAAATGCGTCATTTCGTCTCTCCATTTAGACAAACAGCACTTGTTTTTGGGAAAGATATCAGGTGTTCTGGAATAAGGAGCAGCGCTGAAACGGCACATCCATTAATCAGGCCTTGATTATACACGACGAGGAAGGTTGTTTATCCTAATTTCATTCATTGCGATCAACAAAGAAAATACAAGAGTATACAGCCATTAGTGGCAGCCGCGGATGGCACAATCATTTTCTCCTATTAAATAAAGCCATGATGAATGAGCCAATAAAAACTAAAACAAAGAGGTTTTTATTACTTCAATTTAAACTCTCCCCTTCAATCTTGCTGTAAATAATGGTGTGGGTGTGAAAGTGTCTTTTAAAACCTTTACCAAACGCCGAATGAGATAATGCATACAAGACCCCGGCCAAGTCGAAGCTGACTTCAGTGAGCGAGCTAGTTAGGGCTGTCTGCGAAATCGTCAACAACCGCCTTAGAGGACAGGACTACCGCTTTTTGATCAGCCATCAAAACGGCCTTAATGCCTCGGCGGCCCTCAGAACGACAGGGCTCTGTGGCTGCTTGATGAAAAACACATTTCCTTAACGGGTGGAGATGTCCCTCTGCGTTAAAATGACCACAGATAGCATAAAGCGTTCAGAATTAGCTGCTTAACTGAGAACTGTGAACAAACAGACTGGACAAATACTATAGATAAAGCAATGTAGGACATTTTATGCACATTTTAATGCATAAAACAATAGTTTCCATGGAATTAATTAATACTGTAGGAGCCCTGAATATATGTTTCATTTTTTCAATTGTATGCGAGATTATAAAATCAGCAGTAACACCCAAACTGTTTCAAAGCCACGGCAGCGAGGGGTTTATCGCCTCTCATATAATTAGAGGAACAGTTATAAATGCTGTCATGGGAATCAATATGGCATATTCTTCCTGCGGCAATGTTTCAGCCGCTCACAGCAACTTACAAACCCCAGCAGGCGGGCCGAGCTAATTAAATTACTTTGCAAAGTTTACTTAACAGTAAATGGTTAGTAAAATTTAAGGTGATTGCAAATTTTCTTTCATTCCACTTCAGTCGCGGGCTCGTTTGAAACTCGTCTGCAAATAATTAGCGCATACATTTGCATCAAAATCATTTATACCATATGTTGCAGAAATTTTGGAAAACAGCATGATTAAAATATTTTCTTTTTTCTGCTATGGTA